>NC_039361.1:120593971-120892206 GCF_003573695.1 Papaver somniferum | reverse complement strand
AAAAAAAAAAAAAAAAAAAAAAAAAAAAAAAAAAAAAAAAAAAAAAAAAAAAAAAAAAAAAAAAAAAAAAAAAAAAAAAAAAAAAAAAAAAAAAAAAAAAAAACGATGTTTATATTCAGAAAAAAAATATCAGAAAAATACAAAAAAAATCAAGTACTTATCAATTCCATCATCTCTTGTTCCAAAAATAAAAAGAGAATAGTCAATGTAAATAAGAGTCATGTAAAGAGTCATCTTTTGTTGTTTCATTATAATAAGCAAGGAGGGTGTATGCCATTGATGTACAACGCGAGTAATTGTGAAATACCTCCAACTCATTCACAATTCTCGTAAAGTCCGGACAGCTAGCTAGATTTCGACCTCAGTTCTTAGCCTGAAAAACTATCTCTTGGTGATTAGTAGTCATAACTTCAGATCTTTCTTTACACATGTGTAGATACACTTTACACTCTTATCACATGTCTTTTTTTGTTATCAGTGCTAGGATTGTGCCTTCGATAGCTAGATTGACATCTCCATTTTGCTGTGAGCTTAAACTGTCTTGCACATGTCACATTTGATGGAATATGAGCTTATATTTTGACCTAGAACTTTGTAGGTACGTTCTAAGCAAACCTTCACGAGACTTCAACTCGTCCACTAGGGACACTTAGTGGTTTAAAAGGCTTAGTGCATACACTAAATGCATTCGAGAGACCAGCGACAGTGGTATAGGTAGGATTTCCTTAGTTTTGTTTTACTTGAGGACAAGTAAAATTCAAGTTTGGGGGTATTTGATGAGTGCTAAAAAGTGCATATTTCTATATATTTTTCTTGGCATTTAACTCATCTTTTGTGCATTAATTCTACATTTTATCCCATATTCTGTATTTTCATTGTTTTCAAGAATAAATATTTTTCTTACTTAATTTTGCATTTTTAGGTAATAAATAAAGATTGGATGAGTTGCGGAGCAAAAAGAGCAGAAAAGTAGTGAAAAGCCAGGAGGAATTACGCAAGGAAGCCGCGAAGAGTGATGTGCGGAAGACCAAAAAAATGATAGAAATGGGCTTTAAGAAGAAAGTTGTTCTTAAAGAAGAAGTGGGCTCAAGGTTTTCCAAGCCCAAACTCATTTCCCAAACCCATATTCTATACCCAAAAGCCTAAAACCAAAATCCATACCCGCTTGCGTCTTCAGCCGTCAGATCAGTTCTCAGAAGCATCCGACGGTCGCTCCCTTGCTGTGCATCGAAGTTTGATATCTCCGCCTTACACTACAGTACCTAACTCCATCAAGTACCGTTCGTTTCGTTGTATCTCTTCATCCGACGGTCGCTCATCGCCTGCCTCCGCATCGCCGTCAGATCCACCTACCATCTTCCCATCCATCGCTCCTTGTCGCAGATCATCAAACCTCGCTGCACCCGCCTAACACCCAAGTATCGAACACCCTATACCCCTAGCCAAACGCCCCCTAACCCAAAATCACTCGACCTCTTCTCCTCCATACCCTGTTGCAGAGAGCTGCTCTGCAACTCCATCACCTCCACCAGCTACACCTCGCTGAACCACACCACCCTGCCATCGCCACTTCCTCCACTGTCACCAAACACCACCTACACGCCGTAGCTACCTCCCCTACCTCTATAGCCATCTAACTTATTGATTTTTCACCACTGAAACCCTAGGTGATAAATCAATAAATTAGGTGAGGCTATAAGACGCAATTGAAGACATGGAGAGGAGCAGAGAAGAGAGAATAGGCATGGGTCGACATCAATTCAGGGATTAGGTGAGTGGAATTTTCAATTCAAAAATTAGGGTTTGCAAGTTAGGGTTTCGAAATTTGGGGATATTTTGTAAAACTATAAAAGGCAATTGATGTGTAGAGAGAAGGTTGTTCTTGGTTAGCCGAGATACCCCCTAATTGGGTTAATTTCAGTTTAATTCCAATTTTAATTTCAGTTTTATCATGTGTTAGTTTCAATTGCTAGGGTCTTAAGGAAGCCTTAACTTGCTATCCTGTGTGATGTGAATATGCATTCTTGAATGTTAAAAATGTTTAGGAGATAATCACTTTGGCATGTCTGCAAATTGCTCTCACAGTGGATGTCATGTATCCACTGTAGTTAGAATATCTCTATGTGGACACAGCCACCAATCATGCTAAACCAGATCATGTTGAGCCTTAGACTAGTTATACTTAGCCAGATAACTAGCTGCTTCGGCCTAATCTTTTTCTTCTTCAATACCTGAAACCAACACCACAAAAAGAATTATTTTTCCCGTCTGATGGAAGTTCTAAAAAAGAAGCGCAGCTAGAATCTGCGTACCTGAGCAGCTGAGATATTCTTCGGTGGGAGTATAGCACCGGAACCATCCTCTCGTCTCCCTCTACGACGTCCAGGGCATAAGGAAAATTCATGCCCGCAAAGTTCAGACGCCAGGGGCAGAAATCTCCATAGCGAACAGGAGGAGACTCGCGCGGCTTACTATTCTCGGTAGGCCGCCAACCGCGGGGACCAGGAATCCAACCGTAAGCCCACGGACCAACTATCTCGATAACGGTGGCGTGCCACTCGTAGTCATGATCGCGCTTGATCCTCTCTCGCGCGGGGAAGAGTTTCCGACGACTGGACGCCTCCGTGCCAGGAACATACTTCAGCTTGGCATCGCTGACCTCATTTAACAGACGAATTCGCCTCGAGGAGCAGGAGATTCCGAAGGCTGACACTCCACGGCTTGCGATTCCTACTATTGACGTAATCACCGAAGGAGTTATTGAAATTCTCAGGAGTATACCATTCCTTCTCCATGGGATTGGGGACGTAACAAGTCATCGACGTTTCCCCCTTACTCCGCAGATAGCATTCCTTCAGGGCGCGGAGATAATTCCCCGATAGTTGGGATACGGAACGGCTGTGAGTATTGGTGGAAGAACCCTCACGACTAGCGAGCACGTCGTAGTAGAAGGAATCACCTGATTTGTACAACGGCAGCATGAGACCAGCTTCGAATGCCCCAACCGTCGTTAACAAATGAAATTCATCGAACTCATACTTGGAGATAAGCTCATACGTAATATCATCCTCAGGGGCATAGAAACGAACCCCGAAGGCTTGAAGCTCATGCTTTTCCTTGAATATTTCAAGATCGATATGCTTGAAGGTTACTTTTTTCCTGCTAACAGAGACACTGCGTATCAAGGGAGCAGCCTCATCCTCCTCGGCGGGGCCGGATGAACTAACAAACGCTTCCGAAGCTTTTCTCTTAACGGGGGGATTCTTTGAGGATTCAACCCTAGGAGATACACCCTTCGTATTATTCCCTTTAAAAGTCGGAGAAGACCGTAGATGATGCTCGGGCACTAACGAACGTAGAGGAGGAATGTCAAAAGCAACAGCGCGGGGCGGAGCCTGCGTACTCCTAGTATCATCACGAGGACGAGCCACTGAGCGATCAAAGACTCTTCGAGAACCAGACGGGATTATCGGCGGAATCTCTTCCCTAGAGGACGAGGCTTTCGCTCCAGAAGAAACTCGACTCCGACGAACATCATCTTGAGACTCTCGCCGCGGAGGAGATCTCGATAACCCAGAATCAGGAGTCTGATAAGTAGGCCGCGGACGATCAGACATGGCTGCGGAAAGAATAAAATCAAGAACAAGTTACACGCAATAAAAAGACATTACCAAAAATCAAAAAACACATCCATAGCAATACAACCACGATAATGTAGCAACCCCAAATTAGTATACACGCTCAAAATTTCACCCTTGAAGGAACGGCTTCCTTAATTTAAGATGAAGAACAGGGGCAAACTAGTATACAAGCATCAGAAGAAGTTCTTCATCACAAACAAGGAACAACAGTAGCAGAGAATTCACAAATCAACACAGCATAAAACGGTGGAAATAAAGAAAAGAAAAACTTACCGGCAAAAACAGCAGTAGAAGAAACAAACAGGAGAAGCGGGCGTGATTAATGCTAAGGTGGAGAGAATTTAAGATCAAAGGTGCAATGAAGACTGACAGAGAATTTAAGGTCACAGGTTCAATGAAGACAGACAGAAAATTTAAAGGCTGGAAAAAGAATGAAAACTGAGAGTGTTTAGGAAGAATGAAATTAAATTTTCTTTCTATCCTTAAAATACCCGAAAGAAAGAGAAGGAAATTAAGGGAGGAATGGGAAACGTGCCCGTTACATAAGCAGTTAATGCACGAATAAAAGACGTGCCCAAGTATCTAGGAGAAGTTATTAGGAGTGAGAAGAATATGCGACGATAGTTTTTCTTCAAGGCACCCACTAGTCATTCAAGCCCGAAGAAAAGGGGCAAATTGTGTACACATATATCTCACTATCAGACACGTGTATATAAAAAGGTACGTGGAAAGCATGCAGGCCAAAACATCAAAACATGATGCATCACGAAACACCCAATAAACCCCGAGGAGTTACTTTATCTCATCCCCAAAAGAGGAGCTAAGATCAACGGTGGAGAGAAAGTTAGCTGACACGGACTGACAGGGGCAGAAGACACTTGTCTGACACGAGCAGACCCCTCAACTACCCGCATTAAACACTCTGAGCAGTGTACGTGTCGACCAACCTGTGGAACGAGCGAGGATGCCTCTGCGGGATCAAGGGGAAAACGCAGACCTCCGCGTGATGGACGCAGGGACACAAGAAGATAAGGTTCCAACGGTCTTCAGAGATGGGGCCCACGTTCTAACCTTATAAATACCCAATCTCCACTAAGAGGGAGGGGGTCGAAAAGATCAGGAAGAAAAGGAGAGAGAGAGAGAGAAATAGTAAAGGTAAGTTAATCCCTTAGAGGAGAGAAACATGTAAACCCCAAAAGTCATTCAACTATTCGTGTAACCGTGAAGAACATAGTAAAACTACAAACCCCGTGGATGTAGGCCTTAGTGCTGAACCACGTAAACCTTGGTCTTATTTACATTTCAGCACTTTACATTCATTTAGCTCCGTGCATGTTTACTTGTATGTTTTGTTTTCCTTAATACTTATACCCCATGCACAAACGCCGCGCATGGAGTTGTTGGATGAGGCCATGATAAACCCGAAGGTTTTGAGCCGATGAATCAACACCCGGGTACCATCATCATAATTTCTTTAGATGATAATGATTGATTGTGAGCGTTCGGACCCCCTCGTGGTTTGTGTGCTCACAGTGACATATATGATAATACATCTTAATTATCCATAAGCAAAACTAATAGAAACACAGACAGGATTCAATGTCACAAAGCACCTCACTAAACACTTCTCTTCTTAGCCTAATGCAGTTTTGTCGAGACAACGTGGGTCTAATTCATGCTCCCCGCCAAGTTATGATACTTCGATTGTGGGACACGGTGACAATCCTACAACTGGAAAACTAAAACGTAACTACTAATTGACATCATTTTTAGAGCAGTTCTACCCCCATCGTGATTTTTCACCGTGGTATGTACCGAGTGGAACATGCTCTTGGGGCCCACTTTCCAGGGATTTATAAGGGGGCATATTTTGTTTCTCACTCGGTGAATGTTGCGGTGCATTTTCCGCCGTGAATATAGAATTTTTGTTATTTTTAAGCACGCATCACTGGCATTTTATTGTTGGAACACTTTCATCGAGTCCTTGTAGATTCTTTTTCTCCCGAGGAATACCTAGATCAGGAATACAGAACTAAATTTGAAGGAAATCATATAAACTCCACATTACAACAAAAAGCTTTAAACAACACGTGGACACCAAAAAAAACAACTAATCCCTTTGTTTCAAAAAGACTGTCCGCTTTGACTTTGTCAAAATATTAAGTAGACCATAGTATTTTACTTGACTACCCTTAGTTGGGGTATACTCAGATTTATATGGACATAGTGCCCTTACTAAGAGGAGGCCAAATATGGGTGAGTTTACTTTATTATCCTTGAAGTAATTAACCATATTACTTAATCAGATAACCCTAAAATTAAAAACTTAAAAGAACTGTTAATCTTCTCTTAATCTTCTCTTCTTCTTCTTCATCTACATCTTCCATCAAACTCAGAAAAAAAATCTCAGCAAATCGAAAATTTTCATTTTCCTGAAAAATGGCTGATTCCAAACGATCAAGTAGCAACACAGATTCAACAGGACGTATCAAAAGATCCAAATCAGAAAAAAAAAAGGTAAGGGAAAAGTTGGAACTAGTAAACCCGAAATCCAATCCCTGAGAATGTTGAAAACAACCCTCCACCGGTGAAAAGAAGACTGTAAGTGATTTCTAAACTCAAACCCATTATTGTTTTTTTATTTTTTGATTGTTATATTAGGTTAGAAAATCGAAAATGATGATTTTCAGGGTATTTAGTCGGCAAGGTTTTTTGAAAAATAGAATGTCGGCCTTAGGATTTTAATTACAGTCGGAAGGGTCGTAACATGAAGATCATGCCGACTTTTCATAACATCCATGGTGACTGTGAAACATAACCAGGGTCGGCAAGGTATTCAATAACCAACCCTGCCGACTTTTCTTAAGTCGGCGTTTTCCTAGACTTGTATCGTTCCGGCTTTATGTCACAGAAACTTGATTTTCCTGAGTTAATAGCCAGCATCTTTCTTTAATATGACCCTACCGGCTGTGTTTTAGTCGGCTTGGTAGATGATTACGACCCCGCTGACTAAGTATTAGTCGGCAATATTTAGATTATCGACCATGTCGACTGGTGACTAGAACCATGTTTCAATGTATATAATTTTCATATATTTTATTTGTGTATTGTTTAGGTTCCCAGAGGAAAACCTAGAAGATATCCCTTGTCTTGTCAGCAATGCAGCAGAGCTATTGGAACTTATTGACAAGATTTATCCTACTTTAGAAAATCCTAAAGATGAAACTGAAAAGAATTGCCTTGTAAGAAAGTTACTTCTGATGGGTAAGAAATATCCTGAAGAATTTCTAAGGTTTATGGAGAGTCCTAGCAATACCCTCAACTATCAAGAATGCACATCATCAGAGGAGGAAGAAGAAGAGCTTGATCCAAGAACTTTTTTCAAGGCATCTGACTTTTCTGGAGTGAACCCCTATTACAATGAGGCTGGTGACTACATAGGTCCAGTGAAGGGAAAAGCAAAAGCTGATGTTGGTGAAAAAGCTAGTGATGGTGAAAAAGCTTGTGATGTGGAGGAAGATAACAACAATGAGAATGATCCATGAAATTTTTAAAACTTTATTATGTTTCACTTGGTTTGTTAAACTTATGTTAATTTTCAGTTTCAGTTGCTTTAGAACTTATTCTTTTTGTGCAATTTTAGACAATATTAGAGTTTTACTAAGTCGGCATGGTTTGTAAGCTCGACCTTGCCGACTATCCCAGGATGTATGTTATAGTGTTGTCAGGGATAGGTAGTCGGCATGGTTTGAAATGCTCGACCTTGCCGACTTAAATGTTAGTAGTATAAAAATATTACCTTTTAGGTACAAAGTACAACCCAATGAATGCTCAAAGGCTATAAATTTCAAAATCAAGACATTAAGTGTGTTGTTATTATAAAATCATTCTCAACTTCATCTCCAACCTTGCATAAATAATGGAAGTTTCAAGTGCAATACAACCAAATATTTGTAGTCTTTGTATACTAAATGGTCATTTTGCAAATGATTGTGCATTTTAAGGAAGCAAATGCACTATTGATGGTTGTAAGGGATTCTTATTTCTCATGAAAGCTGCAATAGGAGATGTCTATCAGTTGTATGCTTCAAAATGCACCTGCTGTGGGTTTTTCTATTGGATAGATGAGCGCCTAGCTCCGTATGAAGATGAAGTTGCTAAAATCAACCTTCTACCATGCACAGATCCATGTTGCGACGGTAAGATGAAGCTAATTACCTCTCTTAAAAAATTGTGTACCGGAAAAAGATACTAGATATGTCCCAAATGTGTTAGGGTTAATTTTTTAACGTTTGTATGTTCTAATTAAGGTTTGTATGCTCTAATTAAGTTTTTAAGGTTTTTAAGTTTTTAACAATCATTTTATTCGAAATTAGTCGGTACTATACAAAATTCAAAGCGTGTCGGTGGCTTAGAAGTCGACACCTAACATATTATTAACCTTGCCGATAAAAGTATAGTCGGCAGGGTTGTCCTCATAAACCCTGCCGAATACAATGTTGTGAAGAACATCCAGGAACAACATTTTTTGTCTGTTTTGGTCGGCAAGGTTGTCCTCATAAACCATGCCGACCACAAATTAGTCGGCACTGTATGAGGGAAATTACCTTGACGACCGTTCCAGGCCTTTTTTCCTTTGCTACCCTGCGTGTACAGTGGGCAACCTGACGAAATCAAAATTTGTCGACCCTGGGACTGTCGGCAAGGTCGTGTGATAAATACAATGCCGACCAAAGGAGTTGACACCAAAAAAACCACATCCATTTCATTCATTTGTATTACTCCAAAGTACATTAGACAAAACATGAATGCGATTACAAAAGTTCTCCAAAAAGATTTCTTATTTCCTAATCATAATCACTCATCACTCAAATCTATTGGAGGGAGTTCATTCAAATATATTGAACCTCCTTTAGTAAAATCTATGGGAAATTCCTTAGACTCATCTAAAGCATTCCAAAGGTGCATGTTGTCCTCATAAAGTTTCATTCATTCCCTGCTCTTGTTGAATATCAACTTTTCGCAAAAACTAAACCTACAAAGAGGAGGTAATGGACATTCCTTGTTGAGTTGTAGACCAATAAAATGATTATTATCCACCAATGCGATAACAATTCTTCTATGCTTGAGCTGCTCCACACAAACCGCATATTTCGGTGCAAATGCTACACTTAGTCCTTTACTAAAAAAATGTACCACGCATGACCAGGTATCCTCGAATAGATGGCCGCACTCCGGAATTCTCAACCAATGCTCCCATTTGATCGGTGCATTTCCCTCCAGGCCTTTAACACTAGTAAGCAATTCTTTAAAAGTCATTTCTTTGTCCTCCATGGAACCTTCTAGCATCATTGAGATATAAAACTCCTTGTCTTTTTCTATTCGAGCGACCATCTTCTTTCTTATGTATTGACATTGGGTGAGATTCTCCTCAACCGCTCCAGTTAGGTATCCCAATTGTTGGGAGGCAACGTGAAACCCACAATTTCCATCATTTGGGACGTCGTCGGTACCAATAACGAACTCTTGAATAATTTGAAGAAGTTGTACGCGATACTCTTCCAATACCGGTTTTATTACCTTCCTCGGACGACCTCTTTTCTTCACAACATCTCATTCACTTGCTTGACTTTCGATAGGTGTAATATTTGGCTCCATGGGTTTTTCTATTGGTATAGTTGTATCCTTCCTTGGCCGACCCCTTTTCTTTCCAACAAATTCCGCACTTGCTTGACTCTCAAGAGGTGGAGTGCTATTTGGATTCAAGTTTGACACCGTTGGTGTAGTTGTTTCTTTCCTCGGACGACCTCTTTTCTTTTTAGCCGGCTCCTCTTTGTATTGCGTGTCGGTATAATCATGTCCGGATGGATCGCATTTTGTACTCAAATACTCTTTAATTTGTTTCCTTTATTTCGCCCTTGTTTTTGTGGTAAGTGGTCTACCCGTTGGATCTTGTTTCTCCGGTTCTTGAAGTTCTTCCATAAAAGGGTAAACAATCGGCATCAACTTGTGCTTCATAGTTTGTTTTTCCAACCTATTCAACTTAGGGTACTTGTCTAGGATTATTCTCCCAAGTTTCATGTCACCAAAATCTTCACCGGGATCTTTTCTTGGAGCCGGTGTGAAAGATACTTGCTTCCAATAAGGATCAATCGTCAATCGGAATGGGAGTTTTATACCTATTAAACATATGACAACATGGAAGTCCGATAGCCTTCATTATCCTACACTTACAAGGAGTGCTCGGCTTGTCATACTTTTGATACAACTTGAGATGTTTCATCATAAAACATACTGCCCAATGCGAGACGTTGCAATGTATACCAACAAGCAACCAATTATCTTCCTTAAACTCCTTCAACTTCCGGTAGCTACTTTCTTGGAAATGATTTTTTATCTTGTTGATATCATTATTAGTGTACTCATGGATAGCATGTTGCACCGTCACAATCCCATTTTAACTTGTGAAAAGTAGACCTTTTAGTTTCCCATGAGCTTGCTCTACCAAACTTGTGGATTCAAGTTTGAAATGTTTATAGTCGTAAGTAAAAGCATACACAAACCTCTCTTTGTTTAGCCTCAACCATTATCTCTTGCAATATTCCACTACTTTGGGGTAATTAGTCCCTCAATCATCCTCGAACTCCTTCAAGTTTATCTCATATCTTGCCACACTCATCGATCAAACCAACTTATCCCACACTTTCAGGAATAACCCAAACTTGATCTCACCTTCTTTCCATTCTTCCTCTTCTTTCTTCTTCTCTTCCTCTCTCTCATCTTTAGTTAGTTTACTAAGACGTTCACCTTCCTCCTTTTCACGTTTAGTGCCTTTCTTTGCCTTTGGCTTTTGGATATGATTCCTAAAATTCTTTTTAAGATTGCATTGTATATGCCAAGTGCAAAACAAATTTTTTGCATTGGGAAAAACTATCCTCAAGGCGTTCATTATTGCTTGCTCATTGTCGGTCACTATAACCTCGGGAATTTCGTATTCATGGTAGAGAAGCTTTAAAGTTTCCAATGCCCAAATATAGCTATCATCCTTCTCACGATCCATAAAACAATATGCCATCGTAAACGATTGCTTATCCGAGGTTTGTCCTACAATGTTCAACAAAGGCATGTTGTACCTATTCGTCTTATAAGTACAATCCATGAACAAAACTTGGTAAAAGCACTGCGCCAACTGAATCATATCGGGATGCGCAAGAAAAATACGATCCACCTTCCCCTCCGATGACTCATGGTTTCTCACCGTGTAGTTGTATTTGTGTGCCAACCATTGTGATTCTTTCATTATCTTTCTTCCATCCCATTCAATTCTTTTGATAGTTTCCTTGGCTGCATAAATTTTAGAAAATGAAGAAAGGTTATCCGGGTCGTCCCTCTTGAACTTACTAAGGATCTTGCTTGGTTTAATTCCCCAACTTGTTCTTACTTGTTCGAACTCGTGCGGTTTCAACTTGGTAGCTTGGAAGTTCCCAACAAGACTTTTCGGATCTTTATGGTTATGCCAACCAACATCAACTCTATTCATTCTCCACATGTTATCGGTTTCTTTGTTCCTCCAAAAAATAATATTGAATGGGCATCCACACTTCTTTGACTTCGTCTTGTACACCCTAGTCGTCTTCTTATCATAAACATAACCCTTTCTCTTGTGACTCGCGTCCGGCGACCCACTACACTCGCATACCATTTCAAACCGCTTATCTCTTTGTTGGGTGTTTTTCACTAGAGCCCACATCTTCTCTTTTGCTTTCTCAACGATCCACTTGACTGCGTCGTCTTTTTCCTTCCATTCCAAATCATTAGCATTATGTGCGGAAGTATCAGGACCCCTAACATTATGAGCTTGAGGATGATCCATCATCGGTACCAATGCAATCTACAAAACATCACAAGTTAGTTGATATGTACTACAAAAGTCGGCAGGGTCGATATCTAAAACAACACCGACTAAAGAACAGGGAATGATAAAAAAATAAAACAGTGCCGACCAATATATAGTTGGCAGGGTCTATGTATCCACTACAATGCCGGCTTAAACATTTTCAAATCACGTCTCTTGTGTCGCAAAAATTCTTATAGTCGGCAGGGTTCATATTTTCGGCCTTCCCGACTAAACACTGCTCATGAAAAGTCGGGGCATTATTTAAATGAAGACCACGCCGGCTCTTACAGTCCGCAGGGTCGATAATCGTCGACCTTGCCGATACTGGGCAGCAAAAGTTAAAAAAAATAAATCGATTATTTACATGGAAAAATCACAATCTTCACCACGTAAGTTGTCTACCTGATTACTTGCAGCTCCATTCTCTTCTTCTGGGTCATTGGATTCTACGTTTGGCTCAATACATTCATCACTTCCATACCCATCTTGAGTTTGAGGAAAGTAAAAGGGAGGGTCATGCATATAATCCATTTGATCATGATTTGGTATATCATCATACAAGTACTCATCTGTAGGAGGAATGTTAGAAGACTCCCCCACTTCAAAATCAGAATTAGAATCACTCATCTCACTCATATTCACAAATTTCTCAAAAACCTTAATTCCCCCCCCCCCCCCCCCCAAAAAAAAACTTCCTCTACTACTTCATACTCTTTCTTACTCTCAATTATTTCCAAATCCACTCATACAAATCAACTAAGTAATCTAACTAATCTAATCATTTCAATTAAATTAGTATTAATCATTGCAGAGGCAATTTAACCATTTTGAAAATACAAGGTTAAGGGGTGGCTTCTTTACTTCAAAATGACCTAACTTTTGTCTCATTAGGTATACCCCAATTAATCTGGGTATACCTCAATCAAGCCAGGTTAGCTATTTACCAATTTTAATTTGATAAAAATGCTAGCGATAAAAGCTACCTAAAATTGTTAGTATAAACTTTATAAGGAATTTAGTTTTTGGATCTAAATATATATTCTCTTCTCTTAAAGGGAACTAAGGATATTTTTAGATCAAGACCCGTTAAAAATATTTTTGTTTTCTTAATTACACAATTTTTTTAATATTTTAGATCAGGTCCAGTTAAAAATGAATTTATGAATATAAAAAAATTAAGGATATATTAGAGAATTCATTGAAATATATGACTATGAACAGAAGCTGAACACAATTTTGAAACTGACGGAAATGGAATAGGGGTGGGACTTGGGTTGGATTAACCCACGCAACCCACGCACAACCCGAGCGTTGGGCAGACATGGGAAACGTACAGTAAAAACTCCATATATTAATATTCTTGGGACTTCACAAAACTATTAATATATGGAGTCTATTAATATAGAGAGGTACACCAATTTTATTTTATTTTTTGCTAATTCAAAGTATGTAAATGATAATGTATATGGATGCCTTCCTTAATCATCCAAATGAGCAACAAGTCGTATATGCTTTAATCGAAGAACGATGGAATTAGACAAGAAAATAAAGGAGATAATCTTGATGATGATAATAAAAAGATACCAAATGTTTTATACCAAGAAGCTTTAAACATGTTCGACAAGTTGTAAATATTTTTCCTTCAACAAAAATGTGTTCACTGTAATGAGGTCTTACGCATTAGTAAATCAAAAGATGCGATAAGAATCCAAAAATTTACATCATTTCTCAAATAACTATAGATAAGTACTTTGTTTCATCTTAAAATTTTGATGTAACAAGATCTATAAGTTTCCAATAATGACGATAATATTAATATATGGAGGTAAATTCCTTATGACGGGACTAGAAAAAACTATTAATATTAAAATGTGGAGGTTATTATTATTTATAACAGGCCCGAGTTGGGACTCTGATTTTTTTATTAATATATAGAGTTTATTAATATATAAAGTATCAATATATAGAGTTCTTACTGTATTTCAAAACTTTGGGCAAGCTTGGGCATAAATTTTATAAACCCGAGTTAAATTTGGACAAGCATGGACATAAATATTTCTGACACAAGCAACCCAACCCAACCTGAAGAACTATTTTTATAATTGGTATTATTATCTAACTAGAGTAGTTTTAGATATTATCTTCAAATGAAAATATAAATTATATTTTTCTCATTAATTATTCAATACGAAGAAAGTTTATATTATTATAAATAATCTTCAGTTATTAGGAAATTTGAGATAAATGGAGCAATTAAATCTGATTATTACTAAAATTTGTTATTATCGTGTTAACAAACTCGTATGTCCAGCGAAACTTAGGCAACCCGAAAAACCCGGAGAACTCGAGGAACATAACTTAGGCGGTACCCCATGGGTTCGACGGGTTCATGGGCAATCTAGAAAAAGGATTCGGATCTGCCTCTGCCAAGCCTTCTACCCACCAAACCAACCCAATTCTCACCTTAAATGGAATAGAGGACAGTCTTTTTGAAAGTCCCACCCCTAAATGGAATAAAGGACGATCTTTTTGAAAGGATGGAGTAGGCCTGTCAATGGAAGAATATCCGTCGCACATTCAGAAATCCGATATTCGACAGGTTAAGCACTATCGGATATTCGATATCCGATAATATCCTATAGGATATCAAAATCAGATATCGATTCCGATAGGCTAAGCTATCGGATATCGGATATTTATCCGATAATATCCGGTTTTGAAAAGAAATGTTAAAAACCCTTTAAAACATGTTCATAATTGAAATTTAAGTTCAATTTTTCAAACATTTCATATCCGATATCGGATATTAGGGTAAATCACAAATAAATCATAAATGTGGTTAGGGTAAACCACAAATAAATCCATGTTCTATCGGATATCGGATATTAACCAAACGGATAGAACCTAATCCGATTCCGATAGGTTAAGGAAGAAATATCCGATAAATATTCGTATCCGATAAAACGGATAAAATCCTATAGGATCCCGAATACTCGGAAGCGGATTCCGTATATCGGACATATATTGACAGGCCTAGGATGGAGTATTAGATAAAAGGATGATTCTTTACGGACCGAGAAAACGGACTACGGCAAAACCGCCGAATTCATTTTTTTTTGTGAGTCCCAATGGGCCCCGCTGTGTTTGTGAGTGAATTTGCGCACGGTTTTTTTCTCTCGGTTTATTTTGTTGTCCGTGAAAAAAATTTGTAGATAAAAATAAATAAACTCTTACCTAGACACCAAAAAAAATATAGAAAAATGATATAAACTATGAACAGCATTTCAACAATTTTAGAACCATTCACGCACTATATTATAACCGTAACATGGCACCAAAATGGCTCATTTAGCCCTCATGTCATGGCTCACCTAACTATATTTTCTTCGTGCCAACATAAGAATTGATAATCTAAAGCTCCTTATTAATCCCTATTGATCAAGGAACAAAATAACATCCTAAACAGAGTAACAGTTGATGAACTGCACCACAAATGTGAGAAAACCGGGCCTGAATTAAACCCGTTATCTGTGGATACCACATCACTAAGGTTGTCTGGCCACAACCAATTGATAAATCAACTGATACACTGTACATCATCGGCTACACAAGTGAAAGGATACAGCTACGCAAGTGAAAGGATACAGCGCTTTCATACTCGATAAACCCGCTATCTGTGGATACCACATCACTAAGGTTGTCTGGCCACAACCAATTGATAAATCAACTGATACACTGTACATCATCGGCTACGCAAGTGAAAGGATACAGCGCTTTCATACTCGATAAACCCGATGATGCTGAATTTGGTTTATGAAATTAAAGTGGCAATCATACTAAACTCTAGCGAAAGGAACAGGCTCATATCAAAGGTGTGAAAAATAAAATCAATTGAAATCTGAAAGAAAATAATATAAATTTAAGATACAGCATACTATTATTTCCAAACAATTACGGCTCAAATCAAGAAATTCAACCATTAACCTTTTATTGCCTCATAGATTACTCTCTGAAGCGCGGGTACATTTTTATCATCGCCAAAAGTATCACACAATGAAGCCTCAAAATATTCTTCAACTAACAGTCAACAATTATATTATGGCCAGAGATTGTTCAAAATAAGAAATCCCCATGTGTAACCAGATCAAGTTTAAAGGTGTTGAGAGGCAACAATAATCAGATTTTCTAACTTTGTTGTTTAGTTTACACAAGAGATACAAGGAAAAACCGAACCCTGAACTGAAATACATTCAATCATGAATACAAGGTAAAAAAAAACAGAAGTACAGAAATATGTAGACACCATTAGACAAAAACAGAAGTAAAGAAATATGTAGACACCATTAGACGCTATCTGTTGGAAACCTAAACAGATTGCCTGGAAGATGACCTTTCAAAAAATAGATCATTTTTAGAATTTGCTGTTTGAGAAGGGTCTCTTAAAATGGCTAAAACCTATGCCATCCCTCTCTTCTTCCCTTCTCCATCCACCAAAATAAAAATATGAAAAGCTGCAATATATACTTTTTAAGGTTTACTGTTTGTAAGAAGTTCGCTAAGCAGATATGTCGATTAAAGAGATAAAACCTCACAACAACCAGCCAGTAAACTTCTTATTTCAATGCAGAACAGATTTACAACTGCAGAAATAAAACAATCTCAAACAGATTTACACCCAAAGCCAAAATTATGTAGCAAGGTTTCCGTGCTTCAAAACTATCTCACACTATACTTAAACAACTCAAACAATAAATTGGATGACATCAATGTAAAGAACAACAACATTTATTTTATTTAAGATCTGTGGATGACAAAAAGTGGGTAAGGTTCGTCAATATTCCTTCAGAAACACAGACCAAAAGATTGTTCATCATTTCAACCTCAGATGATCATATGAATGCAGACAAAAGTAAATACAGTGAAAACTTTCAGATTAAATAAACTAAAAAAAAGAAGGAAGATCCATCAGAGACTTACATACTAAGAATCATGGAATCTTAACTCCATTTCATATTGTTGCAGTTATTTTTTCATCATATGAATTCTTCCTCCTACCAAATTAGTAGAACCCATACAGAAAATTTAGAGAATACTGAAACAAATTTTTTTAGGGAATATTTAAACAAAGAGAAGCTCAGTTTCACTACAGCTCAACCAATTAAATACATCATCATCAGCTTTCTAAAATTAAAACACATCACTCAACTATCAGTTGATACCCAAATAAAATGTTATTAGCAAACTTTCCTACATACTCATACAAACAGAAACAAATATCATGAAACAAAAGTGGCTCAGACAGATTTCAGCTCTCTCTATCAAGAATTTTCTGGAGCAGAACTGGCATAAAGCTGGGTAATGATCATCATTGCCAAATTTCACATGTAATGATCTATCCCAATCTCAACCAGAAAAATTAACACTAGACCGTACTTGTATGTGTATCAATAATGGCTCATATCAAGAAATTCAACCATTTACCGCTTTTAGCTTCATAGATAACTCTCAGAAGCGCGGGTATATTGTAATCATAGCCAAATTTTGATATCTATATTCTTCTACTAACACAGGAAATCAATAAGTACAGATTCAATAGTCACAATGTAGCCAGAGATTTTAGAGGTAAAACCATTGAAAGAAATAAACCCCCACGTGTAACCAGACCGATTTTCATATTTGCCTCTATGACTGAGCAAATCTAAGTAGATTATTTGATTAGTAAGCTCAAAGGTGTGGAGAGGCAACATTAAGCACATTAAGTGTCCCTCGTTAAGTAAAATTTTCCTAACAGATAAACAAACCAGTAGCTTATTCCTATATAAATTAGATTCAATGTAATTTAGTAACAACATATTTATAAATATTATTATAGTACTAGGAACGTTGCAAGAGGTGATGATTTCTGCTGGGTTTTTCAAAACATGAGAGCTAGGGTTCATATGATGCACAGATTTTATATACCCTAATTCATATATAAAATTTAAAAAAAAAAAAAAAAAAAAATCTGGATCTTTGAGGAAGAATGTCAAGAGAGAATGATCAGATAGAGCTAATACATAGATTTGCCATCATATCAGCAATCAAACCAATAGGGAAATTAATCAAATCATCATTCCAATCTCTCTTCAACCAAATAAAGACTAGGAAACCATTAAAAATCTGAAAATTAAAAGATTCAACCAAAATAAATAAATAAATCTAAAAATTCGGAGAGAAGAATTTGAAAACTACGGTTGTAAGGTTTGAGTGAGAGAGAGAAGTGAAAATCAATAGCCAAGTCGACTAGTATTTGTAGCCAGGGTTTTGTACACAGCCGACATTATATGGAATTAAATATCTGCCCAATTTTGTGGTATATCATCTCAACCGTCAAACCCAACAAGAGTGTAAGACTAATTGCCGTTGATTCTTTAGGAAGCGTTTTGAAATTCAAAAATGATCAAACTCACCCAAACAAATCATCGCACCGTGTGAGAGGATGGCGGGGCCCATTCCTGCCCACACCATATCTCAATGTTGAGAACGTCCAATTGAACCGTCTGATCCTCACGGTGCATTCCTCTATGATTTTTTCGATCAATCTAGAATCGCTCTTTGAAGTTTACACATAATCAAAGTTTTGTTCCTAAATTTTTTTTCATTAACTATTTATAGCAAAAATCCTATGTTATTGGCTAAAAACCAAAATCTGCCAAGCTAGGTGGATAAACAAATGCATAGTTCTCAACTATGGTAAAATCGAGTCTGTAATACAAAATTTGGCGCGTGGTAGAATATGTATCATGCGATATAAATTGTGTCGCAAGGTGCTGTAAAGCTAGTCGTCGGTGACATAAATTTTGTCGCGCGACCAATGTTCTGTCGTTGATGGCTAGAAGCATCCACGTCTTTTGAAGATCAAGAGACAAAGATTATACAACTATATTTTGAAAAATCAATTTCAAAGTATAGATATAAATAAGATTCCTTAGGTTTTGGCGAACCATAAAGAAGGAGCGTCGTTTCCAAAATAAGTTTTTGGTCAACAAGGAAACAATACTAAACTTATTGGTTTCGTAACCAGAAACTTGTAAAGCAAGACAAACTAACGTACTTGGACCCACAAGTCACAGTTCGTGACCGAGTGGTAAAAACTTAAAACATTGAAAACCATCTGTCAAGAGAGGTTTGTCAGATGAAACATATCAAAGATTTCAACAGCTACTTTATCCAACAGGATTAAGGCCGTATATATACTTCTAACAGTTAACATACCAAAACTTCGCATCAAGGAAATTATTCCTTGTATTATGCATTCTCTAAGACTATAGAAGACACATAACAGAAGAATTAAGTTACTCAGGGATAATTAATTTTCTTAACCACAATTAAATCATTAGTTCTAATCTTACGTTCATTACCCAAACACTTAATGTTAGTTTTAACATAGAGAGATGAAGAACGAGTACCTGAAACCTTATCACGCTTTGCTCTTTTTATGTCAGATCTCAGTATGTAAACGGAAGATCTAAGAACAAAGATTTTCTTTGTCAACATTAGTAAGACTTACCTCTCCGTTGAAGTGTGAATCAGTGACTTTATGAATAGGAAAGTGTTAGAGCATTGCTCGGTCAAACTCACAAGTGTTGCTATCTCAAGCTTGTTGTCAAATTTAGTTGTCAAAACTATATCTTGATTTCTAGTCTACAATTAGTTAAGTCTCGGACTAGGATGGAAATGTAGTTGAGAAACAAAGGATCACATCAGTCATCATTGCGTTCTACCATTTGAAGACGAAGATCAACCGAAGCTTTTGGAGAAATTCATCAACAAAAGGTAAGTGGAGACTGAACCACCTATATCTCAAGTTATATTCACTTTTATATCATCTAAGACGATGTCGCATAACTAATTAGACTAGTATGCATAGACAAGAATTCTGAGTCAAGTTTATCTTGATACTTTCTCGAAATATAATGACTAAGCTTAATGAACATTTGTTCATACTTGATGAATTTCGGTTAAGGACAATTTATTGTTCAAAATCAAAATCATGATTCAAGTTTTATAATTCGAAAATAGCCTGTAACAGTGATGTGTATCATTGATGTTATTAGGGAATGTTTCGAATCAATTTAGAGAAGAATATAGAACTACTATAGATTCAGATACAATACAGTGGTACCAGTCTTACAAACTGGGAAAATTGTTATACGTCTGAACCCGTATTGCATGTACTCGTATACGTAGCGGAGTATCTATACATATAGACTTACAGATTAGTGATACGTATATTCGTATGCACATCATATGAAAATCTTTTTAACTCGTGAACCGGATCGGTATGCATACTCGTATGCAAACCATTCTTGAATTGTGGTTACGAAACCGAGGTGAGTACCCAAACCAGTACACAGGATAAAAAAAGTTATGTGTTCCTCAACTCGGTAGCGTTTTCAAACCGTTACGCAAAACGATTTAGTTCCGTGAACTCTGAAACCGGTAATAGTCTTAAAGTTTCCAAACCGGTACGTAAACTTCAAAAGTTCTGTGAACTCCGGAAATTTGGTTTGGTGGAAATTTTTTAAACTGGTACACAAACCTAAAAAGTTCTGTGAACTCGGGAACTCAGTTTTGGTTTAAAGTTTCCAAATCGGTATGCGTACTGTGGCTGAACCGACTCACGAACGACAATGGTATTTGTACCTTGTACACCTACTAACCATGTCGATATATTTTCAAGTGTGTTTAAATTATTTTTTCGAGATAATTAGCATTTTATTAATTCTCTATAAACACTAGACTTAATTGATCACATGTTTGTGACTCAGAAGTAATTCATGAAAATGAAGATTAAGCTTTTATGTTCAGCCGACTAGTTTCGGCTAACCATGTTGAACATATTCTTTGTACACGGTTCAGTTACGGTTTCACCTAACCAGAGTGCATATTTTACTTATGTAAATCAGATTCAAAGATTCATCTAACGGTGGATATTGTTTGCTTCGTTACAAATCTATGTTAGCTTAAACTTAAGCAACCTATTCTTTGAATATCTATAAAAGGGGAACTTCAAGCAACTGGGATCTTTGAATCCCGACACTACTTTTTGGTGTGTCCTAGTTGTATCTAGAGTCGTCATCTTCCTAACCCTTTTAGGGTTTAGCGACTTTCAAGACTTCATAGGTATTCGTAAAGCCAGGTCCAGATATATTTCCTTGACAACTTGAATATCCTGATCTTGATTTTTTGTAGAGCTTTCTCCATCGATCAAGAAACATAGTAATCATCAAAGTTCTTTTCGTCTCAGACTTTGTTGATTCCACATGTTTTATTCTTGTGATGTGAATAATAATCTAGGTTGCACTTCGGGTTGCATAAGTCTGGATTTTGAGGTTAGCTAGACTTTGTTTAATTGCTATCGATTTCCATCACCTTGATCATACGTTTTGATCGTAATAAGGAAATCAGTTATATAGGATTAATTTGTGGGAGACATATTTGGTTTAAAGTCTTCAATTGATGCAACTTTTAGTTAGTGTGATGTCATCTAAAGGAATCAATTGCGCGGAGTCCTGCTGGGATTCAAGAGGCGTAAGGAGCGCGACTGTGTCTTAATCGGTGGGATACCTTTTAGAGCTCAACTATATTCCAGTCCGAAGTTAATTGGTAGTAGGCTAGTATCTGTAGCGGCTTATTATAGTTTGGTGTTCAATATGGACTAGGTCCCGGGGTTTTTCTGCATTTACGGTTTCCTCGTTAACAAAACTTCTGGTGTCTGCGTCATTCATTTTCCCGTATTATATTGTTTATCTTTATAATTGAAATATCGCAGGTTCTGCGTTGATCAATCATAGTAGATACATCCGACCTAGTTTGTTGGATACGACTTGATTGACTCTTGGACAATGTTCTTTGATACCGTCCAAGTAATCTCTTTGTGATTAGGTTCACGGACTTGTTTCCGTAAACGTTTTAATCGCAAGAGAGAAAGAGATATAACTCTAGATATTATTCCTTGATTGAGTTTAATTCTCGGAGTTGTATTGAATTTGTCCATACAAATTGCCTAAGAAAAAAGTGGTGGTATATTTTGGTACCCCCGCGTTTTTGATTGGTATAAGAGTAGGCAAACACGTTAAGACCTAATAAGTCTGTGTTTGAAGCAGTCTGACTATATTGAAAAGACTATACAACAATCAAAGTAATCGTCTATGGGTACCTAAATACACCACAATATTCTATTTTGAACCTATAAGTTTGTGTGATCATATATGGGTACGAGATCGAGACAATACAACAACAAGATAACTCGTGTGATTGACTATGGATACAATATCGAGACGATACAAAAATCAAAGTATGTTACTTGATAATAGGTTCGGTAATAACCAAACCCTATAGGGTCACAATCAAGTAAGAGGGAGTTAACGCACAAATGTAATTTACTTTTGATTATAATAAAAACAATTATAATTGCGGAATAGAAAAGTAAATGACACGGTAAAATTTTGTTAACGAGGAAACCACAAATGCAGAAAAACCCCGAAACCTACTACAGTTTTGAACACTCTCAGAATTAAGCCGCTATACAAAATATAATACCAACTTCGTATAGTTGAGACCAAGCAGACTACCCCTAGCTACTTAGTTCCCTCAGTATCCATGCGCCTTCGACTTCTACAGTCACGCACGTGAATACCAAGTCCTTTGGATTGTATTCCAAACAACAAAGGAAAAATCTTTTTGGTAACCATTCTAATGAATCTTGCTACAAGATATAGATGAGTCATTGACAAAGGCTATTATGTTTAATATAATAAACTCCTTTGTCTGGTTGGATCAATCTATCCAATAACTACCGAAGTAGTCAAATTTAGATTTACACTCAATCGATATACATCTCAAAGAGAAATATAGAGAATGCCGATCTCACGCAACTAATCAATCAGATCTATCAAAGACAGATTGATTCTAGTTGGATCCCAGTCGATCAAGGTTTGTGCACACAATTCACAAAATATGGAAACTAATAAGAAATCTTCTTCGTCTTCAAATCTTTTTTTATATTCAAAACCTGCACAACACCACTTGAATCTCTTGTGATCAATCACGCAAAAAACGGAGTCTATTAACAATGGATTATCACAAGATGTCTTTAGATCTAATAACATTTATAAAGATCTCGTCGATACTTCGATCAAGTTTGAGTGAATCTTATATCAGTTGAGTGAATCTTATATCAGAAGAGAAGATTCTCAAGCATAAACAAACTAGGTTCAATCAAAGTTTCAACAACGGTACTCTTAGGTGCAACCAAATTGGAAACTAATAACACTACAATTATCTAGTTTCCCACCAACGGTCCTCGTAGAGCTTCTTGATCCCATAGAAGTCTTTAAACGAGCGGGCGCAAGAGATTTAACCTAATTAGGATACTTTCCTCTCCGAATAGACCGCAACATCAGAAACAACAAGAATTGAATCTTGTTTGGCTTTTAGGATAGTTTGCTAGAAATGCAAACTTAGGTACTTATAGACCAAGGATGTTTGGACACCAAGGAATTTCCAAAACCGAAGATATTCTCAAGATATACAATGAACGAAAAAATCGGTTTTCCTGATTCCAATAAATGCTTGTCCAATATTTCCGAAATCTCTCAATAGAAAATCTCCAATTAGTAAATGCACATTACTAATTTTTATTTTCTAGAGATATGCATTAATTGATGGTAATTAATGCATATAAAATCAAAAACCTTAATTAAAAGATTCTTAATTTATTTCGACACAGGATCACCTTGAGTAGTAAGGAATATCTTTGAACAATAAATGATAAGAGATATTGCTCGTGTTCAAAGTATGTTGACATCTTTTCACTGCAAATCCTTATTTTATATTTACATGGATTTGGTTTTTGGAATCGGTTACACCAATTACAAAGATCGATTCAATTTACACATGGTATCTACTTGTGATCGATCGCACCAGTTACAAAACCGATTACACCAATTACAAGGATCGGTCAGACAACTATTATGATCGGTCACACCAATTATTAGGATAAGTCACACAATTACAAGGATCGGTCATACCATCACATGGTGATTACTTAGGATCGGTTACACCAATCACCAGGACCGGTCATACCAAATCAAAAGTCTAGGCATTGTGATCGGTTATACCAAAATACATAACCTGAGTCAAGATCGGTTCTACCAACTCACACATATTAGTCATCCAAAGATATGCAATGAATAGCAAAACCAATAATCTCATTGATTTTCCTTTCGATTAACGAAACAAGTTTATGAATGTACTTCCTTTAAACAAATGTAAAACATTGTTTCCTAGGATGAAATCTTAACCATAACCCATACACATAATCATACCAATATATACAAGATTATGTCGATGTCATATCTACGAATTTCAAAAGGCAAGCGTTATATTTCGTAGTGTAATTCCTTAATACTATATACTATTATGATCATGCAACATCACTAGAGTATAATATATGGTATATACAGCTTCGCAATTATATTTTCAATATGCAGGCCTTGAAAGATACGTTAGGAATAAAGCAAGTTCAAGTTAGTATTACTAACCTCAAGTTGAAGGATGATATCGTCGTTGTAGTTTGTTACTTGTTCGCATTCTTCAGGTCTTCGGAGTAATACTTGTATGTCTCAACATTCTTCGACTTTTTACTCAAACCTAAACGAAGTTGACTCTAGTTTTTAATCAAGCGACTCTAAATGAGTTTTGATACTAAAATATGACAACCAAACTTGACATACCAATGCTTGGTGAGTTCAACAGAGCTATGCTCTAACATAAATGGACAGGAGTGCATTTTTGACAAATGTACCGCCAGCATTTGATGGCACAAATTACTTATGGTGAAAAATTGATATGCGTTCCTTTTTACAAGACCGTGACTTTGAGAAATGAAAACTTGTAGTTATTGGATACAAGTCGCCAACAATTATTAGAGATGGAAACACTATTGCCAAGCCATTAATAGCTTACAGTGAATCCTAGATAAGTGCTGTAGAGAATAATTCAGACGTGTTAAACGCTATTATCCACGCTATAAGCCCAGATCTTCAGCACCATGTGACATCGTGCACTAAGTCTAAATATGCTTGGGATATATCAAAAATTGTATTTTAAGGAGATACCTCAGAGGAAGAAGCTAGGATTCAAAACCTAAATTTTGACTAGGAAAATCTTCGTATGGCTGATGAATAATCGTTTGATGAATTTAATCAAAAGGTGTCTGGAATTGTTAATGCATGTTATGCGTTAGGGAAGAATATTCCCCAAAAGGACATTGTGATGAAAAAATTTTGATCTCTACCAGCAAGATACGAGTCTAAGAATCATGCCATCATGGAAGGGAATAACCTTGAAACTCTTTCTAGAATTACTCTTTTTGGAAAGTTGAACATCTTTGATTATGAATTGCAATCCAAAGTCGGAAAGGATATTGCATTAATTCAAGGCACTGAAAAACACTAAAACTCTCAAAGGTGAAAGTGTTGACAACTTTGGAGATGATCTTGTTGATCCTGATCTTTCAGATGAAGATATTGATAAATCAGTATCATTGATCACAAGACAGTTTAGAGAACTTCTTAGGAAGAGAAGTAAACTTAAAAGACGAGGGTGCCCAAATACACTGCAATCTTTTTGTTTCAACCTATAAGTCCTCTTACCGAAAGTGATCGTTTATGAACAGAGTCGAGATAATACAACAAATCGGAACTCACACTTTGTGTGATTGTCTATGGATATGAGATCGAGACAATACGACTACCAAAGTGTGATACTTGATAATAGGTTCGGACTTAACCAAACTCTATAAGATCACTATCAAGTATATCAGAGTTAACGTAAAGTGAAATTTACTTTAAATTATATAAACAAATACAATTGAGGAAAACTGCAAGTGCAAAAAACCCACTGGACCTAATACAGAATTGAATACTCTCATAATTAAGCCGCTATACAAAATCCACACCAACTTCGTATAGTTGAGACCAAGCAACTACCCCTATTTCACTTAGTTTCCTCAGTATCCCTGTGTTTCCGACTTCGAAGGTCACGTACTGGTACAATTCCTTTGGATTGTATTCCAAACAGTAAAGGAACAAAAAATCTGTTTGGTGACAACTCTTTTGATTTTTTCAAGATAAAGATATCTCAAATCATACGCAAAGGCTCTTCAGTTTTTTCTTATAAGCTCCTTTGCCTGGTTAAATCAATCTATCCAATAACTACAGAAGCAGTTAAGTTTAGATTCGCAATTTGAAAAGCGGAGGTCTAACAACCACACCCAATATTTCGCTTAGGCAATTTGTATGGACTAACTCCAATATATTTCCAAGAGAATCAACTAGACAGTCAGACTCAATCAAGAAAAATACATCTAAGAGTTATATCTCAATTTCTCAAATCAATCTGCAATCAAACAGATAGAAATCTGTGAGTCGGATTAATATGAGAAATAACTTGGATGGTACCAAAGACCAATATCCAAGCGTCAATCAATTTCAATCAACAACCAAAGGTTGGATTCACCAATTGATTGAACTACGCACAACCTGTGATATTTCAATTATATAAACAAATATAATGCGGAAAAGAAGTAACACAGACACCAGAAATTTTGTTAACGAGGAAACTGTAAATGCAGAAAAACCCCGGGACCTAGTCCAGATTTGAACACCACACTATATTAAGCCGCTACAGACTCTAGGGAGATTATCCATTTTCCTTGAACCGTGTTTTAGGGCATACAAGAAAATTTCAGGGCATATGGAATTACGACAAAAATGGATTGTAAATAGTAAATAAAAAAACCCCTTAACCAGACATTTTATGTAACGGCAAATTTATCCTTTTTGTGTTAGTGTTAATAATAATGATTAGTTCTTAATAATTTGATTAGTGTTTAATGTAAATGAATAGTTTAAGATAATTAAGTTATAAAAGTTTGTGTTGAAGAAAAAAAGTTAGGTTTTTTTTGAGAAGAAAAAGGGGAAGTGAGAAAAACTTGTATTTTGATTCAATCTATGAGGAGCCCAATGCTTCTAATACACAGGTATACATCAATTTTATGTTTAATTTCATTTTTGTAGGTTGAAATCATCGGAAAAATTAATATTTTGATCGTTGGTTTGGCAGGCCAGGTATAGGTTCGACTTATAATTATCAGTCGAACCCACCTAGTTCATTACAAATGATGACCAGTTCGGCTCACTGAAATGTTTGAAGTTATCGGCCGAACTTGTACTTTTTTACTAGTTCGGCTTATTTGAAAATTTCATAACAAGCCGAACCTATTCCTGAGAGTTGTTCGTAAAAATACTTGTTAATGGTTCGGCTTAAGTGGTGAATATCGTAATAGCCGAACCTTCAAAAATACTAGGTTCGGCTTGCTTGTTAATTAGTATATGTGCCGAGCTTTATCATTAAATTTCCTAACGAATAGTAAACTAGACGAACCATGTTCGTCTCAAAATTAAACTCATCGAATAAGCCAAACAACAATTGAACCTCCCATGCGTTCAAGGTTCGGCTTAAAATTCATATAAATTTTAAGCCGAACTGTTCTTATACACTTTCAGGTTAAAATTATCAAGAACAGTTCGGCTCAAAACTATGAGCCGAATCTAATACTGTAACCGTGAAAAACCCTAATTTTTCAAGAATTAAACCCAATTAGAAGACGTTTTTGAACGTCTATTTGTTGGTTTTTCCTTCGTACGAACCATTACGTGGTTGAGTTCAATCGACGATTAAATTTTCACGAATCAGCAATTAATCAAGGTGATGAAAAAAAATTCTCGCGAGGAAGGAAAATTTTGTTGGTTTTTCCTTCGTACGAACCATTATGTGGTTGAGTTCAATCGACGATTAAATTTTCACGAATGAACAATTAATCACGGTCGTTCGGCTAGGGACGAAGATGAAGAAATGATAGAAGCAGATTTTGATTTTTATTAAAAGGTTTTTATATTAAGGATAAGGATATATTAGTAATTTAAACGGTTTAAGGATATATAAGTAATTGAACTACCCACTAGATACCCCTTATAAATGTATATAAATAATTGAACTACCCACTAGATACCCCTTACATGGTCACCCTAGATGAGTTTATTATATTGTATACCCTATGCCCTAAAACATGGTTCTTTTCCTTCCCAGAGAAAAAGGATTGATAGCAACCCGCTTCCCTGACGCAAGACCTAATATGAAGCCCATCTAGGAGTTTATACTATGCTCTGTTGTTTCAATCTCATACGTTTAGCTTCATCCACTCTAAACTGAATTAAAAGAAGCATTTCGCATTTTCCATAACAAGCCACAACCCCAGAATGCAGTTGCTAGTTTGCTACCACACCTAGACAACCAGAGAATTACAAGCAACTCTAGTTCATTAATTTACCTGACCAAAAGTCTTCAGTTCAGAACTTACAAAATGAGATATGATAACAAAAGAGTTCAAATACATAATACTACCTCTATTTCCGACCAACTAAATACTACTACAGTGCCGTATAATCATATAACCATAAGTTAATGCCCCTTTCCCCTTTTTCCGCAAACTGTGTTCCCCGTTACAGTGTTAAAAATTTCACCACTATTTCTTCTTTCCACTACAACACCAGCAAAAAATCATATCACAAAAAGAAAAAGAAAAAGAAAAAAACTATAACCCATGGGATCAGAACAAGTTCATTGCCCGCAGTACAGAACCTGGCATCAATCCCACTTCTCTTTATCAGTCAGAGTGAACACTGACTCCTCCAAATTCCTCTTACAAGCACTAGTCATCAGCGCCAATCAAACCTTCCTCTACCTCCTCCTTTTGTTTGTTATACCCTCCTTCAAATCTATTAGGGCTGCGGCTGCGGCTCCTGCTTGTTGTGCCCCATCCACTTCCCCCTTTGTTTGGGCTTCGAGGACGACGGTCACTATTACGGGCACCATAGGCTCTTTCATGAAAGCTCACACCGTCAAACCCAGAACTGAAATCAAAGAAATGCTTGAGAACACACATATCTATCCAACATGACCAATTAAGTATTGACAACTAAATGATTGAAAGAAAAAAACACTTGCGCACAGAAAAAAAAAATACCTTTCACGAGGCTGTTCTCGATCAAATCCACGACCTCCATACTCTTTCTCTGATCTGTCTGAAAATGATGAAGGCCCACGACCTCTGCCTCCAAAACTGGACTCAAAACGTCCACCACGAGCACCATCACTACCTCCAGAGGAAGGACCCCATCGTTTAAACCTGTTGAACCCACCACCCCGGGATGCCAACTCACGGATCTGTGGTGGCACTCGCTGATTTGCCCCTTCTAGGAGCTTAACTAGGTCAGATGCATGTTTTGCATCATTTTCTGAAAAAAAGGTGTAAGCCAGGCCCGTTGCACCTGCTCTTCCAGTTCTCCCAATCCTATGGACGTAATCTTCAACCCCAGTAGGGAAGTCATAGTTGACCACAACCCTGTACCAAAATCAACATAAGAAACTAACTCTCCTACATATCGAAATTTAGTATAGTAAAGCTACTTAAATTTAGTATAGTAAAGCTACTTATAATCTGTACTAACGACAAAAAACAAATCAGGAGTTTCATTCGAGGTGAAGATTTAGAAACACAAGATAATACCTGATGTCCTTAACATCCAGACCTCGAGCTGCAACATCAGTCGCAACAAGAATAGGCGCTTTCCCGGAGCGAAACTGGCTTAGCACATAATCCCTCTCACCCTGAGATTTATCCCCATGAATGGCTGCTGCCCCATAGTTACGGGTGATATTGCGAGTAAGCTGGTCACACATCTTCTTGGTTGAGCAGAAGATTATAATCTTAGAACCTGGTTCCTGTGATCGCAATATCTGTTCCAGTCGCCTCTGTTTTTCCATTGGCTGGACCATTTCAACATGCTGTTCCAAGACACACCAACATACATACATATCATAAGAATTACTTCATTTATAGACACCCTGTCAAGTTAGATAAGACAACAATGGCAAAGAAGACTAGCATAATACTTAAAAGGGTTGAACAAAACAAAACAAACAAACAAAAACCTCGAGATCTAACAGACACAGCATGAATCAAAGGGATTCTTAATCATTTTTCAAGTGACAGAAAACTTCCTTATCACCTGAGTAATGGACTTGTTTGCAGCAAGCTCATCAGTATTCCCAATGTTAACCTGGACAGGCTTAACTAGTAAATCGGCAGCAATTTTACGCACTTCCTTGGGCCAGGTTGCAGTGTACATCAGCGTCTGTCGGCGAGGAGGTATCTCATTCACAATTTTCCGAATCTGAGGCTCAAAACCCATGTCCAACATCCTGTCTGCCTCATCAAGCACAAGGTAGGAAACCTGACGGAGGCTAATTTTTCTCATCTCCAAAATATCATTCAGGCGTCCAGGAGTGGCAACAACTATATCACATCCGCGTTCAATCTCTCTAAGCTGGGGACCTTTTGGGGCTCCACCATACAAACACTTCATAAAAATTAAAAAACCGGATTTCAGGCACCCGAAACATGCACAGAAATTAAAGAACTGCAAATAAATACATAATTTTGAGCAGACGAATAATACCGTGCATTGGAGTCTTAAAGACCTCCCAAACTTCACAGCCTCGTCTTGTATTTGTGTTGCTAATTCCCTTGTTGGAGAAAGCACTAATACGGTTGGACCCATCTGAGAGTTATTCCGCACTCGCTTGAGATGCATAAACCCAGGAATTAAGTAACCCAAAGTTTTTCCTGAGCCTGTTTTTGCAATGGCAACAATATCACGACTTTGGAGAGCAATAGGCCATGACTGGGCCTGAATTGGAGTTGGAGCAGAGAACCCAGCTTGGTGTACCTGGAAAACCAAAACGAAAACCAGCAACCCCCCATGAGGTACCAGTTCAATATTCAGTTGGGTGTACTTTTTCATTCTAGCCCAAGGAATACGTAACGTTAGAAACAACGTTATTATCCCCCACACGTAGAAACAGCCGATGCTTGCTGATGCAAGCTGGAGAGGAGAAAGTGGCCTTCTGTTCGAACCAAGTGGCAGACTGAACCATCATCGGCGACAGCCTTGGCCACGAACTGACTGATTCGGAAAGCCCTTCTCAAAAATGGTGCACCATTAAAGGGCGCTCCAACTGAAGCCCCCATATAAAGGTGGCACAGCGTACGACATTAGCTCCTCGCTGGAGCAAATATCGCACCTGCGACAAAAAAGGACAGACATCATAGCCATAAGTCTGAAATCCAAAATCAGATCTCCAGCAAATACATAACTTGCACAGCAAACAGCCTTAGCACAAAGAGTCATGAAACTTACACGGGCTCCTATGGACCGGGTAGAGACAAACAGAATGAGAAACAAAACACTACCTCTCTAAGAAGTTCTGGAGGAAAGCCTGTGGATTCAAATGATGAAAACGGCGCTGGTACATCATCCCCCTGAAATTCCAAACAAGATTAATAGTGAGCATTACCAAAAATTTAGCCAAGAAGTAAAAGAAAATATATTATACTATCCGAACAAAAACACAAAAAAATGATTTTTCATACAGAAAAACAAGATAATGTTGACAGCAAATATGTATAAAATTTTATAGTCAGATATTTATATTCAGAAAGACATAGATACATCTGAACCATGATATGCAGACTACCATCGGAACAAATAAGACGGACACAATTGGCAACACCAGTAGCTTGCTATGTAAAATAAATCAGAGTCGAGAATCATATTCTTACAGAAACAGAAATTTCATGCTGGCGGCGATAGGCCTCTGGTGTTGGAGTTGGACCACTCCCTACTTTGGCAGCCACTCCATTTGGGCCAGTATCTGCGTTTCCACTTCCATTTCTTGTCTGATACTGAAGATCAACAGGAAACTTCAGTTAGCAAGAGTTACAGTTACACAAAGTATGAAGCTGCAATATGTTCTACTAATTAACAGCAAACGAGCACTGAGACTCAGCAGTTTGAACAAATAAACACCCATCAGTGACATGCCATGTTTACCAAAATTTTCACATGAGAACATAGTAGATATACCTGTAGCTTATCCACAGCATTGATTTCACTATTATACCGACCATTTTCTTCTCTGCCAGTCCTATTTTGCCCTTGAGACGATGATTGATTAACTTGAACAGAAGAACTCATAGGCACTGCTGCAAGTTTTGGTGGAGGAGCCGCAGGCGAAGAAGCAGCAATAGGCCTCTCATACTGAGTAGTATTAGTCACCGGATTCCAAAAATACAAATACCCAGTGTTTCCATCAACTAATCCTTTCCATGGCTTAGGTAGTGTTGGATCTTCTGGTGCGTAACGTGGTCCACTCGGTGCAGATGATACTGTTGCAGCCATTTGAACAGAGATTCAACGAGATAAATGTATTCAAACTATATGCTCCAACCCTGAAAAACAACAACAACAACAATCAAACCCTAATTATCATCTGGGTCATGCCAAAAAGATAAATAAAATCTGAAACCCTAGGTTTACAAAATCAGATCCAAACAAAAAAAACGGAAAAACAAAAAAAACAAACAAACATAAACCCTAAACGAAAACAAATCTGTAAAACACAAACCAGAATGGTTAGGGTGTTGTTGGGTGAAAAAGAGATGTTCGTTCCCTTTCCTTTAGATGTGTTGTTATTGAGGAATTCTTCAATTGGCGCTTCTGAGGAACAGAGAGCGTCAAATGGGAAAGAGAATTTTTGAGGTGCAGTTTCTCATGTATTTATGGTTGTGAAAAGAAGATCAAGGATCTGAGATTATTTTAACTCTGGTTAGGATTTGACGGTTGCGATTAAGTGCATAGAACTAACCTTGGTTAAAAGTAAAAATATCTGTGGTTTTGTTTTCGTGGGACTTGGAGTATTTTATATTGGTGCGCGTTTATTGATGAGATGTTGACAGCTGTACAAGTACGTGGTGGATCTTATAACACACATGTCATGTGTGTTTCTTACCGGAACCTCATTATGTGAGCCGATTAAAACCGTCGTCCCGTCGAATATCACAGCAGCAAACAGCAGTGCGGCCAAGACATATCCTTAATAACTTTGCATAAGACCAATGGATGATCACGTTTTAAAAAAACAAAAATCGACAGTAAAAGAGATTTATTTATTAATGAAGATCAACTGAGATTGTTTTGGAATTATGTTGAATTTCTATCATGTGCGTAGAATCCTGCTGGGATTCAGAGGCGTAAGTAATGTGACTGTACCTTAATTAGAGCAGTTCCTATGGAACGAGTTTGTTCATTTTGCTTCCACTACGGAATGAACAAACATAAAAAAATGGATGTTCAAATCAACAAATCTATTGATTTGAACATTGAGTCGGAACTTCTAGCGCGTCTGTGGTAAAGACGGGCGACGGCATTGCTATCCGAAGGAAAAACACCAGCGTTTGTACGTCCAACGCGCGTTTTCACTTATAGCGCCCGTGTCAGTATTAAAAGCTCCAGCGTCTGTCCCAATGGCGCCAACGGCTCAATCTGTTTTTGTGATCCAACGGCTATATTTTTTTAAATCTATAAACACACACATTCAAATCTAAATTCACACATTCTTCTCTTCACTTTCAATTCTTGATTGAACATGTCTCGGCCCAGGTTAGTTCGGCGAGTTCCGTATGCTAAAGAAGAAGACGAATCTATTTGCAGAAACTATGTTTTTTTATCTACTCAGCTTGCTTCGGGAAACTATCCATGGGTGAATTTCTGGGCGGTTATTCACGATGGGTTATACAGTGACACTCGTAATCCGAGTCGTCGTTCTATATGTAACACAGAACATCGTTCTGGTAGAATTAAGAAAGAAGTAAGTGAGTTTGTAGCTTTAACCATACAAGTAAATCGATGTCGACTGAGAGGTGAAACTGATGCTGAGATGGTAACAAGATCTTTGGTTGAATGGCAAAGATGGAAAAATGTGGCTTTTCCTTTCGAAAAATGTTTTGAAATCATTAAGGGGTTGAACAGTTTCAACCCCTTTTTTGTAGTTGTTGTTCCACCTAGTACTTCTTTTCATTAGTGAAGTTAATGTAATGTAGTTCGTCGTAATTTAGTGAAGCCAATGTAAAACGCTTACTTTTAAATATATGTAATTTTATTTAATTAAGACTGTCGTACTTTTAAAACTAAAACTACAAATGTAACAGAATTAAAAATTACAATAATCTCTCTAACGTCGCTCATCTCTAGCTCCCTCATTGTTATTTTCTAGAGCCAATAATTCAGAAAGTACGGGGGATAGACCTGGTAAATCAGCCAAAGCCAACATAGTATGTAAATTTCCAAATGTTGATAGACCTGGGGATAGACCTGATAGACCTGGCTGAGCTGGCTGAACAAAATAAGGCGATTGACCTGGCTAAACAAAATTAGGTGATTGGAAAGTACCCTGTGTACTCGGTCCTCCTAGCATATAAGAGGTTTGTTGTTGTGGTGGTGTTGGTGTGTAGCATTCATTTGGGTTGTAGGGCACTTTTGGGTCGTAGGGCGAGAATGATGATGAAATGCGCCTAGGTTCAAGCCGATATGCCTGAGGTTGAGATACATGCACAATATGTGGTGAAGTAGTATTGTGATGTGTTTCTCGCACCATTGTTTCTTCACTTTCTTTTCATGATCTGTCGGTTATTCACTTTCGTGCAATGATCTGTTGCTCCTGGTGGAATTAGAAGGATGTGACCGCCGCCCATCATCATTTGCAGTTGGACTTACAGTTGGAGTCAATCCAAACATTGTGTCTGTCTGCAATTTTCGTAGTTGTTCCAAGTGCATCGCCTCTACTTGCTGATTCCGCCAATGCAAATCGTTGAGTCGAATCCGCAACTCTTCCTCACTAGCAGTGACATTGTACTAAGGACAATCACGGTCCATACCTTGGGAAATAATGGGGATCGTGGTTGTCTCACCTTGTGAAGTGATACTTTGCATCTCCCAACGAATTTCGGGTATATTTGACGAGGATGATGAAGAACTTGCACCCGTCCTGGGATAAGTCACAAAGCTTGGCTCTCCTGGAGGTGGTTGGCTAGGAACGATATTTGGATTATGGGACATGTTTGATAACCCTGGGAAATCAAACCCATAGACGTGCATGTTCTCTGTCCCAATCACAGGCTTCGTAACTAACTGGTACCAGATGACATATTGCGCTTCACTAATATTCAACCTTGTATTTAGTTCATACCTCTCCCAACCGGTTATTCTCAGCCGATAAAAATCCGATGCAGAGGTTTGCGTTTGTTGTAGCGGGTTAATTGCAATTGCAAATATACCTTGTATTTGGTACTGCGCTCTTTCTCCCATATACCAAAACCCCTCTTAGTGATCCGGACTGTAAAAAACAACTCTACGCATAGGACAATCAAGAGTTCTTTGTCCAACATCATCACCATACTGAGGTAAATTAATGTAAGGACGAACAACTACGTTGTTGTGGAACCGAGTCATCTGATGTAACCTGTAAACAAAACTGGAACCCAAGACGTCGATACCAGTGTTCTTCTCTAAGTTGTTCTTCATATACATGTCCAACATTGGAAATCTAAGTGTCCCATAGCTTTAGTATTTTGACTAAATAATCTACATTTGTTCATAAAAATTATTTAAATTTAGTAATAATAATAAATTTAAAAATAAAAATTTTGATATTTACCTCTATGATGCCCCAGAAACCAGTGAAATTTTCGTCGCCCAGTGACTCTTTATCCAGCGCACAGTACAATTCTGCTAAAATTGCAGATCCCCGGTCATAATCTGGTGCTTTGTGGAGATCTTATAACGCTTCAAGCCAACCAACATGAGCAACAAAATTTGAGTTTGGAAAGAATGCCTGACCCAGTACCCATAAGATAAACATCCTTTCGAGTTCAGGATAGTCATCTACATGTTCTGGGTTTCTGGGTTTGGTTAGGAAAATCTTAAAGGTCGCACATCTAATCCCACCTCCTTTCAAATCTTTATAATCTCGACGCATATTTGATTCCGCAAACGAGGAACAAAGCGTCTCTCATTTACTATTTGACATCCATTCGTCTTGGTTGAATGGTGGCGGGTCTCCCATTCCACTTGGAATCCCAACAATGAAATACAAATCAAGGGGAGTAATTCCTATTACAAGTATAATATCAACTATGATTAATTCTTTTGATTATTTAACAATTATTTAAAAAATTTAATTTAAGTTAAGTTAAAAAAACTTACCAATTTCGAAATCCATAAAATGGAATGTGTGCGTCGTTATCCACTACCTTTCTACCACTGTTTTCGGATTTTCTTTATTATGTTTTGTAGGCTTTATTCCATGAAGCGCACGCCAAGGATATCTGTCAACCCTTGCTCGGACTGCAGCCGGTAGACCAACATAAACAACATTTAATTCTGAAAATCCACTTCTCGTGACATAAAAATCCTCATATCGTTCACGATGCCCCGACACATGACCTGGTACTAATGATGGAGAAGCAACTATATTTGGGTTAGAAAACTCTTCTTCTCGATTTTGAGAAAAATCTACACATGTGTGAGGCAACGGTGCCGATTCATTTTTCGGCCTCTTTTCTTCTTTATATTATTCGCCGCTCTTCTCACTATGTTCATATATTGTATTACAAATTTTTGATTTAAAAGAGTTTTAGAAGAAGGAAATTGAAGTGGTGTGACTGAAAATGAAATGAATAGAACGAATTTATAGTGTTGGAATTCAACCATTAGAAATATAGGCGTTAGAGAGTCGACCGTTAGAGAATTTGTGTCTAACGCCCGAGTCAGAACACCGAACGCCCGGGTCGGGTCTTCCAACACCAAAGTCTGTCTTCCGGTCGCGCGTATGATGGTCCAAGGCCCTACGCTTTACCATAGTGGAAAACCCAATTTGGCCATACACGTGGCTCAACAAATGTTTGAGTTTATCCATTGCCATAGGAACTACTCTTAGTGTGAGATTGGTTAGGGCTCAACTACATTCCAGTCTGAAGTTAACTTGTAGTAGGTTAGAGTCTGTAGCGGCTTAATACAGTGTGGTTTTCAAATCTGTACTAGGTCCCGGGGGTTTTCTGCATCTGCGGTTTACTCGTTAACAAAACTTCTGTTGTCAGTGTTATTTCTTTTCCACATTATATTATATATATAATTGAAATATCACAGGTTGTGCGTAGTTCAATCAATTGGTAAATCCAACCGTTGGTTGTTGATTGAAACTGATTGACACTTGAACATTGGTCTTTGGTACCATTCAAGTTGTTTCTCATAATAATCAGGCTCGTGGATTTTTATCTGTTTGGTTTGCTGATTACATTGAGAAACGAAGATATAACTCTTGAATATATTTTCCTTGATTGAGTATGACCGTCTAGTTGATTCTCTTGGAATTATATTGGAGTTAGTCCATACAGATTGCCTAAACGAAATATTGGGTGTGGTTGTTAGACCCCCACTTTTTCAACAAGTATTACTCCGGCAACCTGAAGAATGTGAAGAAGTAACGAACTACAACGACGACATCATCCTTCCACTCGAGGTTAATAATATTGACTCGAACTATTTCATTCCTAACGTATCTTTCAAGTCGTGCTATATTGAAAACAGAACTACGAAGCTGTATATACTGTACATATTGTATAATACTCTAGTGATGTGACATGATCATAATAGTATGATCAGTGTATTAGGGAATTAGACTACGAAGTATAACACTTATCTTTTGAACTTCGTAGATATGACATCGACATAATCTTGTATATATTGTTATGATTATATGAATGGGTTATGGTTAAGATTTCATCCTAGGAAACAATGTTTTACATTTTTTTAAAGGAAGTACATTCATGAACTTGTTTCGTGAATCGAAAGGGAAATTATTAGGCTTATTGGTCCGGCTATTTATTTCAAATATTTGGATGACCAATATGTGTGAGATGGTAGAACCGGTCTTAACTTAGGTTATGTATCTTGGTGTAACTAATCAAAATCCCTGAATTATGATTTGGTATGACCGGTTTTTGTCAATTGGTGTAACCGATCCTAAGTAATCACCATGTGATGATATGATCGATCCTTGTAATTGGTGTGACCGATCTAAATAATTGGAGTGACTGATCATGATCGTGTACCGATCCTTGTAATTGGTGTAACCGGTCCTGGTAACTGGTGTGACCGATCACAAGTAATACCATGTGTTAGAGAACTGCTCGGTTGAACCCACTAGCATTGGTATGTCAAGTTAGTTGTCAATTTTAGTTACCAAAATGCATTCTTGATTTATCATACTAAAGATAGTTTCGGACTAGATTAGGTCTAAGAAGTTGAATCGAAGCTATCCTTAAAGGATGAAGATTTAAGATTGAAGACTACAAGAAGACATCAACAAGTACTTCATCAACAAAGGTATGTGATTGATTTCATTTGGATTCTTGTTCAATTCTACCTTTCTAATCAATCAAAATATATGCTCACTCTATGGAACAATTCCGATGACGGTAAATGTACATTTATGTATATATACTTGAGGTTATTTGATTCATGACCTTGGAGACAATAACCTTTATTCTTGTAAAGAATCTCATGCTATAGTGAATGAGCTCATGAATCCAACGATCCAAGAATCACTCAATTCCGAGTTATAATGATGAAGTTATGAGTGATTTACTACTAAAGTTCGTTAGTAGGAAACAATTCATGGGCTGTTTGTAACAGTTCATGGACTTGGGCCCAATTACATGACTAAAAGTTTTTTTTTTTGGTCAAGTTGGTGATGTTTCCTTATCCAGGCAAGATGGCTATTAATCCAAACATATTTGATTACTATATTAAAGTGTTTGTGATAACTTTTAATTCCTGCCTAAGTTAAAATGTGATTTATTCACATAAATAAATATTTGCTAATTAATTATTTATTTAATTATTTATGTATAATATTTATAACTTAGGAAAGACTCCCATAATTAGGAGAGTCTTGAAAAAGGAAAATAGCTTTGCTTAGCTTCCAAGCTATTGTTCACTATAAATAAAGGGTTTGTGAGTTTACATGATTTTCACCCTCTTTTGGAAAATTGGCGTAAGCTTTGCAGGTTGTTTCCATGTCTTATGTTCTTCGTGAACAAGAGTGAGATAAAAGTCTTTGTATTGAGGATAACAAAGCCAAGTTGGATTTAATCTTCGTGATTGATCATACAACTTGTAATCTAGGTTTTTCACCTCTTGTCTATTCCAAGGTTTTATCTTCCGATATAAAACCATTCAAGAGTTGTTGATCATAAACCCTAGGTTTTGATAGATTTGAGTTTCCGATCGCATACCAACACTTGTTAGTCGAAATCGGAAGCTAGAAAGAAAACTTCAATTAAGGTATCTGGTAAAAATCCTTAAGAAGTTTGAAACAAGATATTTGTAGATTTATTCTAGTTGTAGAATTATTAGGGTTTTCTTAACTTAGAAATTGATCTTTGGAATCACCCAACTTTACTTACGGAAATCAGGTTCACGGACTCCTTGTGTGTACGCATACTGATTGTAAGTTAAAACCCTAATCTACAAGTTTGTTTTGATATTACTTTTACATAGTAATTATTTTTATCAAAATAAACACAAGATTTCCAAAACCTTAATTCACATCTAACGGGAAATCAAACCGGTGTTGTGCAAACAAAATATCAAATCGTATCAATCGTGTTGGTGTATCTTCTAAAGAGAACTTTGGGTTCTGCTAGAAGATTTGTGTGAAGAGTTCCTAAAGAGAATCGGTATTCTGCTAGGAGTTCGATAAGTGCTGAAGCAGGTATTACATCTAGTCCGAATAGGTAGTAGGAAATTGGTGTAACAACTTTTAATCAGTGTGTGTTTATTCTGGACTAGGTCCCGGGGTTTTTCTGCATTTGCGGTTTCCTCGTTAACAAAATTCTGGTGTCTGTGTTGTTTCTTTTCCTCATTATATTTTATTTATATAATAGAAATATCACAGATTGTGCGTTAAGATCAATCAGTTCTTGTATCCGGTCTTTGGGTTGTTGAGTGAATTGATTGACACTTGAACATTGGTCTTTGGTATCGTTCAAGTTAATCCTCTTATATTCAACCAAGCTCGCAAATTCCTATTTGCTGATTGCGGATTGAATCAAGAGATAGAGATATAAAACTCTTCGATATACTTTTTTATAGATTGAGTCTAACTGTGTAGTTGATTCTCTTGAAAGTATATTGGAGTTTGTCTATTCAGATTGCCAAACAAAATATTGGGTGTGGTTGTTAGACCCCCGCTTTTCACCATGAGTATTTGGAACCGATCCTTGAACTGGTGTAACTGATCCTAGTGACTGGTGTGACCGATCTCAAGTGTTTCCATAATTAGGTGTAACCGATCCTAGTGATTGGTAGAACTAAATGAACCCATGTATGTGATTTGGTATTTGATCAATCACATAGTAGTCTTGGAAAACAGGCGAACCAATTCTAAACTTGTATGGAAGTGTGGTATAACCGATTTCAATAATGCAAATCCATGTAAATATGAAATAAGGATTTGCAGTGAAAATATGTCAACATACTTTGAACACGAGCAATAAATATTATCATTTATTGTTCAAAGATATTCCTTAGTACTCAAGGTGATCCTGTGCCGAAATAAATTAAAAATCTTTTAATTAAGGTTTTTGGTTGTATATGCTTTAATTACCAGCAATTAATGCATATCTCAAGAAAATAAAAATTAGTAATGTACATTTACTAATTTGAGATTTTCTATTGAGAGACTTCGGAAATATTAGACAAGCATTTATTGGAATTAGGTAAACTGAATTTTGCGATTCATTACATACATTGAGAATATCTTTGGTTTTGGAAATTCCTTGGTGTCCAAACATTCTTGGTCTATAAATATCTAAGTTTGCATTTCTATCAAACTATCCCAAGAGCCAGGCAAACTTCATTTCTTGTTGTTTCTGGTGGAGTCGTCTATTCAGAGAGGAAAGTATTGTAATTAGGTGAAAATATTTTACTACCACTCGTTTAAAGACTTCTGTGGGATCAAGAAGCTCTATGAGTACCGTTGGTGGGAAACTAGATAATTACAGTGTCATTAGTTTTCGATTGATTTGATTGACTAACGGTTGTTGAAACTTTGATTGCACCTGGTTTGTTTATGCTTGAGAATCTTCTCTTCTGATATAAGATTCACTTGGACTAGATCAAAGTATCGACGGGATCTTTATAACTGTTGTTAGATCTAAAGACATCTTGTGATAATCCATTGTTAAAAGATTCCGTTTTGTGCGTGATTGATCACAAGAGATTCAAGTGGTGTTGTGCAGGTTATTGAAGATTAAATAAGATTGGAAGACGAAGAATATTTCTTATTGGTTTTCGTATCTTGTGAATTGTGTGCACAAACCTTGATCGTTGGGATCCAACTAAAATCATATTTATTCGATTGATTAGTTGTGTGAGATTGGCATTCACTATATTTCTCTTTGAGATATATTTTGATCGAGTGCAAATTTATACTTGACTATTTAGGTAGTTAAAGTTAGATTGATCTAACCAGACAAAGGAGTTTATTAGATTAAAAGGAAGAGCCTTTGTCAACGACTCATCTAAATATTTAACAAGATTGATTAGAGTGGTTACCAAACAGATTCTTACTTTGTTGTTTGGAATACGATCCAGAGGACTTGTTATTCACGTGCGTGACTCTAAAAGTCGAAAGCGCAGGGATACTGAGGGAACTAAGTAGCTAGGGGGCTTGGTCTCAACTATACAAAGTTGGTTTTAGATTCTGTATAACGGCTTAATTATGAGAGTATTTAAAACTGGACTAGGTCCCGAGGTTTTTTTGCATTTGCGGTTTCCTCGTTAACAAAATCTTGCAGTGTATTTTACTTGATTTCGGCATTATAATTGTTTATTATAATAAAGTAAAATACACATATACGTTAACTCCGCATTACTTAATAGTGATCCTATGGAGTTTGTTTATTAACGATTTTTTATCAAGTAACACACTTTTTTGTAATATTCTCTCAATCTTGTACCCATAGTCAATCACACAAGTTATCTTGTTGTTGTATTGTCTCGATCTCGTATCCATAGAAAATCACTCGAAGTGTGAACCTAATTGTCGTATTGTCTCAACTCTGTCCATAAACGATCACATTCGGTATAGGACTTGTAGGTTGAAACAAAAATATTGTGGTGTATCTGGGTACCCTCGTCTTTTCAACAAGTATCAGAGCAGGCAAACACGAAAATATCTAACAATCTGTGTTTGGTGCGATCCAACCTATAAGAAATGAACTCGAGTTCTCAGAATCGACTTTAGTGAACGTACCACCAAGGTTTGACAGAACAAACTATTTGTGGTATGCAATGAGATATCTTCTTCAATCACGCGACTTTAATACTTGGCTATTAGTCGTTGACGGATATAATCGCTCGAAAATGAAAATTCTGAAACTGGGTTTAAACGCTTAGTAGATTATACAGGGGAAGAAAAGGCATATGCTAAACGGAATTTATATGGTTTGAATGTTATTATACATGCTGTAAGACGTGATCTGCAACATCACGTATCCACATGCCAAACTTCAAAGGAAGCTTGGGATAATCTTCAGATCATATTTGAAGGTAACACATCATAAAAGGAAGCTAGACTTCAAACTCTCACATCTGATTGGGAAAACCTTCGAATGGATGACAATGATACTTTTGAAGAGCTTCATATTAAACTCAGTAAATGCTTTTCTCTATCTTGGAAAGACTATTTATGAAAAAGATATAGTATGCAAAATTCCCAGATCAATGTCATCTAGGTACGAATCTAAGAAGCATGCAATCATAGAGGCAAATGAACTTTCAATTCTCTCATGAAGCACACTTGTTGGGAAGTTAAAGATCTTTGATCATAAATTATAATTTATTCAAGCTAAAGGAATCGCTTTCAAAGCTAAATTTTTTCCAAATGCTCATGTGGAGAAAAATAAATTGTTAGATGATTCTGATGAATTGATTACAGAAGATTCTGATGATGGTGTAGAACAAACATTATCACTGATTACAAGACAGTTTCGAGATCTCTTAAAGAAAAGGAATAAGATATTTGTAAAAGATGTTTATCGATCTTCTCGGCCCCACAAAAAGGATCAAGAAGAAGATGATGAATATCAGCCTCAGTGCTTCAAGTGTAAAGGTTTTTGATAGATGTCTAAAACATCTTAATATTTATCTATTGTTTATGCTTTCTTCACGAGTTTTTCTTGTAAATTATGTATCTTATGATTGATTTTCAGTTTATCAGGTGTCATGGAGTCATTTGGAGAAACTTGAGAAAAAATCATTCATTTGGAGCGAAATGGGCAAAAAGGTCATTTCAAATGAGATGTTATAAGGAGTCTATCCATGGAAAAAAGGTACCCATCTGAACTAGTTTGCTAATGTGGCTGTCTGCATCAATTTGCTGGGTGCCTATAGCTTTTCCTGTCATTACCTTACCCTAAACATCAATTTTGGTGGATGTTTTCATTACATTCCACCTGAAATTCAGAGAAGAGAGGAAAATGGAGGCGCAACTTCTCTGAGAACGAGAAAATAGAGATGAACAAGATCCTGCTGTGATAAGAAGAAGAAATAAGGGATTTTATAGATTTGGGGGTTGTAGTCGATTCATGAGTGCATACTGCAGAATAAGGAAGTTAGGGTTTGGTTGCAAATGCAGAAAATAGAGATCCAAGGGTTCGATTCATCTGAAATTGGCAGCAAGATGTAGCGAATTTGTGTGGGTTTTGAACAAGTTTCAGACAAGAAAGAAAGGGGATCTTGAGGCTAAGAAAATGGAGGAAGTATTTGGTTTGCTGGTGTTGATTTTTTGGTTTCTGGTGGTGTTGTTGATTAAGATTAAGAAGAACATGGATCTGAAGCAGAAAGGGGTTTGACATGAATCACGAATATGGATTTGTCTCGGGTTCAAGTTAACATTGAGATTAAGCTGTTGTTGGTGACGATTTCTGATGAACATGGGGTTAGGAGCATATTCACAACAGTGGCGATGGAAGAACTGATGCCGTGGGTTTCAAGAGCTGGAGAATTTCTGGTGTTGATTGCAGGATTAGAAGACATGGATTGGATTTGGAAACATATTGATGAAGGTGATGCTACTACGGAGCTGTCAAGACTGCAAAGATTGAGTTGAAGCTAATGGAAGAGAATATGGCTCTGGTGCTATGAACTGATCCAGCTCAGGTGGAGTTTACAGGGAAATGGTGGTGCTATATTGCAGCTGCAGAACAAGGATGAACGCAGGTTCGTGAAATGAAGAAATGGAATAGAGAAGGTGTTGAGCTGAAGGGTTAAGAGCTCATTGAGCTGAGAAGATGCAAGCAGTGATAGTGTTGTGGAGTTTTGGGTTCAGTGTTGCTGATATGAATGAGCTTGAGCTGGAGGTTTTCAAGGTTGTGATGCTGAGTTTGTTTGAGCTTGTTGTGGTTTGTCACAAGGCAATGATGTAGAATATGGGATTTATTTGAAGCTACAGGGTGAGTTAGCTGCAGCTGATTGAAGCCATATTACAAAGATAGAATTGGTGGCGAGCAGCTGTTGCAGGAAATGAAACTGGTGGAATCAGAAGGCAGGACTGAGGCAATGGCGAGTTCTGCGAGAAATGGCTAGCTGCAGTTTCGGGTGGTTTTGGTTAATAAGCTGGATGGAATATAAAGCTGCAGCTGTTGATAAAATGGTTCACTGGCCGGGTTATGTGCATAATGGTCCAAGGTGAAGCTGGTATCGCAGGGGGAATCGGCTGTTGGTTGCAGTTGAGATGGAAGCTGCAGAAATGATTCAGTTCATGTGCAGACGAGAAAGAACCAAGTGATGTTATTGTTGCAGTTGTGTGGTTGGAGTTGTTAAACCGAAAAGTGGGTTCCAGGTTTGAGCAGTGAATGCAACTGAGCTGTAGTTGGTCTGTGATGAGAAGGGATTGCTCGCGCCGCTGGTGGAATTAGGAGTTGAGATGCAGAGATGGTGTTGCTACAGGTTAGTGTTGGTATACAGTAAACTGATAGATGGGGTGATCTGCTAAATGAATGATTTTGTATGAGATGGAATTGTGCAGGGAAATTAGCATGAGACAGACCGGAAATTAACAAGAAAACAAAGGGAACTCTGCTGGAATTTCATTCTGCCGAGTTCACTCAGTGATCCGATCCAACTCAGATGACTCGGTTCGACTCGGATAGGCTTGGACATGCTTTGACTGGGCTTCACTTGTGGGCTGTTTTAGGAACCGTCTTTTGGCAGAGGATGTGTGCGAACTAAGTTAATAAATCAGAGAAGGGAAAGTATAAAAAGGGATCTCTTTCGTTATCTTTGCCTCTACTTTTGTTCCAGGATTTAGAAAGATGAAAGATTTTCTCTTTATTCTTGTTATGAATTCCTTAAGCATGAGTACTTAATTTTATTATTGGTTATGGAATAGTTGGATTTCACATAACAGGATTTTGGGTTTAATGAATTAGTTTTGTCTCATAATTATCGTCCATGATTCTCTGGAAATATAGTTATATGATTGACGTATTATAACATGATTTGATTGTTTGTTTTGTCAAGTTGCAGATTGGTAGAACTTGTAATCACATATATTGCTAGTTTAGGGTTAATCATCGAGCGATATTCCTTGAACACAAGTAGCATAAATATGGTTATAGCTTGTAGTGATACATCCTTGTAATCATATGTGAATCGTGGCCTTTGTTAAATTGTTTGTGCAATGTATTTCGATTGCATTGAAGCCTTGTTTCATGAATCTTAATTCTCCATGGGAATTGAACTTGATTAGCGCAAGGCGTTAGGTTATTCTTTTGGTAGAATTCATATTTGCATCTTTTAATGCGTTTGTTGATGAAATTAGCGGGATATTCTTTCGACAAGGTATTCTAGGGCTTTTGACAATGAGAGATTAAATATCAATTCCAGTTATGAAGACAAGAACATGTTTGTGAATGAAAACGAATCCTTACCAACATCTTTATATCCCTGATTTGCGTGTTTATTTCTTTGTTTGCTTTTATTTTATCTTGGTTTACATAAATCAGAAAAATTCCCCCTTGCTTTACATAAGAAACCAAAACATATTGACAACCCAGTCCTCTATGTGGGAACGATCCTTTCTTACCCTTGCTATATTTGTATTCTGAGTAGTGAGAAAGTAAATTTATTTTTGACACATACGACAACGATCAAAATTTTGGCGCCGTTGCCGGAGAGGCAGCGGTTGTCATTTGTTTTTGGTTTTTTATTTTTTTTTTATTTTTTTTTTAGTTTTTCTTCTTTTCTGGTTTTAACCTTGTTTTGAGAATCTTGTTTCAGGTACCAATTTCTATGGACGGAGCATATTGGAACAATGGGTACGGTTATCAACCTCAATAAAATCATGACAACTATCACCCTTGCGGGGAATACAATCAAAACCAATCCTTTGGTTATGGTCAATATTCTACATACCCTTTGAGTTATTCTCATACATATCAACCTTCTTATGGTAGGTATGTATGTGAGCAACCACAAGGAGGGGAGACTAGTTGTACTCCTATTCGTATTTCTTCGAGTTTGGTAGATGAGATGCAACAATTTATGGTCAAGATGGAGTCAGTTTGTAGACAACCAAGCATGGATCCAGTTTCATCGATCGAATATGCTAATAGTATGTTTGGCCCAATTTCTGATCGTAGTTATGATCATTCACCCATTCAACGGGATGCTAATTGGCCTAGCAATACTGAAGTAAGTGATTTTACTTTTTCCTTGTCGAACGAGCTTTACCAACAAATGGAACACTATTTTCAAAATTTGGATGGATCACTCCAAGAGCTTCAAAAAGGTGTTTCCAATTTAAGACAAGGCATTGAAGAATACAAAGAGGACATGCAAAATTCTGCGAAAGACCAATCTTTGGGAAGTGGTAGCCAATCTTATGTTAACTATGATAGTGACGATGACTATGAAAATACATCGCTTGAACCAATTTATGGTGACATCCCCGAGGAGTGTTCAATTGAGTCTTTCTGCGATCAAGGTGAAGATGAAAAGGAATATGATGACTCTAGTGTAGCTCATTCGAGCATTGATCTTTATAACGATCAAGAACCTGTTCAAAAGGTAGAGCTTGAGGATGATGCAATGAGTGTTTTAAAAAAGTTCCTTATGGTGAGACTTGAATCCGCAGTGGAGTATGTGCCTTGCAACAAAGAGGAGTGTGTTGAGAATGAAACCAATTTGATCCATATTGTGGAAGACCCAATTTAGCTTGCAAAGGATTGTAATTATGATGTTAATGCCGAGACTTTAGTTAAGGTAGAAACGGATGAAGAATGGTTGCAAGGTTTGATAGAGGACCATGATATACAAGAGGTGAATAATTCACTTCAATTTTTCAAGGATGAAGAGGATTCCGTGCTACAAGAGATTGTGATAGGTTTGTCTAACCCTTTGCATATTGTTTCTTCCCCTTTACCTCTTATTGGTTTGAATGTATGTGCTTCGAGAAAATTGTTGAATGACTTTGTTTCTCGATTTCCGCCATTAGAGATACTCGATTCTCTTACTATGCAAGTTTTGGAACAAGAAACCGTGGAAGTTCCCGAATTTTATGTTTTATATCCACTTCCAAGTGTGGAAAAGAATAAGTGTGGGGGAAACTTCTTTCAGTTGATAGCTTCGTTTCTGTTTTATATTACTAATATTTGTGCGAAGCTAGTGCTTTCAAAACAGGTGCTATGGGTGGATCCCCAACTTTTCCGATTATTGGTGTATAGAGAATTCGTCTTGCAAGTCGGGCAGACAACTTTAAACCAAGCGCTAAATGGGAGGCAACCCACTGGTTTTGTGTATCTATCTCTATCTTTTTATTTCTCAAGTCTTTTATCTTTATTTTCTTATTTTGGATATTTGCATATCAAAACTTCAGCTTTTTTGAGATTTTTGAACAATTTAGAAAAAAACACTAGCCTTTCTAAGTAGATGGAATTTTTTCTTGACGATGAGGTATATATTGACTGAGTTGGGATTAGATGCCAACTAAATAGCTTGTTTAGTGTTTATCCTCTATTGTTCAGAAATAGTTACGAGTTGGAGTATGAGTTTTTATTATGCATTTTATTTTCTTATTGTGTATATATATCATGTTATGAATTTCCCTTCTTAAACTTTACTTTGAATAACTAAATTTTACATTGAGGACAATGTAAAGTTTAAGTGTGGGGGAGTGTTCTCATATAGAGTTTTTAGCCTTGTTAGTTTTCCCTTGTGTTTATAAGGAAAAAAAAAGTAGAAAAACTAAAAAAAAAAAAAAAAAAAAAAAAAAAAAAAAGATGATAAACTCCTAAGTCTAGAAACTTGTGCCTTACACTAATGGAAACATCGTGGTTGTAGGAAAAAGAAAGAAAAAAAAAGATGATAAACTCCTAAGTCTAGAAACTTGTGCCTTACACTAATGGAAACACCGTGGTTGTAGGAGTTGAGGAACCCATTAGTAGAGTCTATTCATATAAAAATAAATAAAATATAAAAACAAATAACATGATAGTTGTCACCATATCTCGCAGTCTTTACCATATAACGTTCTATTTTTAATTTTCCATATTTATCTATTGTTTCTCTAATTGATTTGGTGGGGCACTAGCATCGAATTGTTATCACTGCTAGGATGAAATAGAGTGATTGGTTTACTAGAAAAAAAAGAAAGAGACCAGACCAATTTGACCAAACGATGTACATATATATATATATATATATAAAATGATTGACACTTGGGTAGCAATATGTGTGTGTTATCCCTGTCTCCGTCGCCTAAACAAGTGTGGAATGCAGGATCCATGGGAATTACCATGTAATCTGCTGACAAGAATCATGCGCTTGGATCCAAAAGATCCAATCATGTTGTCGATTTGAAAATAAATAAATTATTATTGTTGTGTTGAATAAAATCGATCACTGGTTCCCTTGTATATGTCAGTGAATTGATTTAGAATTAAGTTTGTCGACCGCTGGTTCCCTTGTATATGCCAGTCATGTTGATATTAGTATTCAGACCAGTAGCTCAATCCAATAGGATTTTTAGGTTTGTTTTGGCAGTGACCTTCAGACAGATATGGGAAACACCGTTCACCTTAGTCAACAGTCCGCCACCATCTACTTTCTATATCCATCTTCTTAATCTTTTCATGTGATTGTGGTTGATTAGATTCCGAGTATTGTGGTTGTGTTCAACTTTCCTAATGAATCTATATCACTAGTTTATGAATTGGATTTGAAAGTGGGTACTTCCTCTTGTAATCATTGATAGTATGCCAATTAATAAAAATATTTAGTGTCATTCTTAAATTTTCACATGTGGCTGGAGTTGGAAATATAGGTTTTGTAGGTATACCTCTTGTAAACCTTCACGAGACTAAAACTCGTCCACTAGGGACACCTAGGGGTTTAAAGGCTTGTTATACGTGCTAAGTGTGACCGTAGCCTCGACGACACAAAGTTGTATGTATGTTTTAGAATTGTTTTGTTTGATTTTCTCGAGGACTAGAAAAATCTAAGTGTGTGGGAATTTGATAGGTGTCTAAAACACCTTGATATTTATCTGTTGTTTATGCTTTCTTCGCGAGTTTTCTTGTAAATTATGTATCTTATGATTGATTTTTAGTTTATCAGGTGTCATGGAGTCATTTGGAGCAAAATGAGAAAAAATCATTCATTTGGAGTGAAAGGGCCAAAAATGTCATTTCAAAGGAGATGTTATGCGGAGTCTATCCATGGAAAAAGGGTAGCCAGCTGAAGTAGTTTGCTAATGTGGCTGTCTGCATCAATTTGCTGGGTGCCCATAGCTTTTCTTGTCATTACCTTACCCTAAACATCAATTTGGTGGATGTTTTCATTACATTCCACCTGAAATTCAGAGAAGAGAGGAAAATTGAGGCGCAACTTCTCTGAGAACGAGAAAATAGAGATGAACAAGATCCTGCTGTGATAAGAAGAAGAAATAAGGGCTTTTCTAGATTTGGGGTTGTTGTCGATTCATGGGTGCATACTGCAGAATAAGGAAGTTAGGGTTTGGTTGCAGATGCATAAAATGGAGATCCAAGGGTTCGATTCATCTGAAATTGGCAGCAAGATGTAGCGAATTTGTGTGGGTTTTGAACAAGTTTCAGACAAGAAAGAAAGGGGATCTTGAGGCTAAGAAAATGGAGGAAGTATTTGGTCTGCTGGTGTTGATTTGTCGGTTTCTGGTGGTGCTGTTGATTAAGATTAAGAAGAACATGGATCTGAAGCAGAAAGTGGTTTGACATGAATCACGAATATGAATTTGTCTCAAGTTCAGGTTAACATCAATATTAAGCTGTTGTTGGTGACGATTTCTGATGAACATGGGGTTAGGAGCATATTCACAACAGTGGCCATGGAAGAACTGATGTTGTGGGTTTCAAGAGCTGGAGAATTGCTGGTGTTGATTGCAGGATTAGAAGACATGGGTTGGAGTTGGAAACAGATTGATGCAGGTGATGCTACTACGGAGCTGTGAAGACTGCAAAGATTGAGTTGAAGCTAATGGAAGAGAATATGGCTCTGGTGCTATGAACTGATCCAGCTCAGGTGGAGTTTACAGGGAAATGGTGGTGCTATATTGCAGCTGCATAACAAGGATGAACTCAGGTTCGTGAAATGAAGAAATTGCAGAGAGAAGGTGTTAAGCTGAAGGGTTAAGACCTCATTGAGCTGAGAAGATGCAAGCAGTGATAGTGTTGTGGAGTTTTGGGTTCAGTGTTGCTGATATGAATGAGCTTGAGCTGGAGATTTTCAAGGTTGTGATGCTGAGTTTGTTTGAGCTTGTTGTGGTTTGTCACAAGGCAGCGCTGTAGAATACGGTATTTGTTTGAAGCTACAGGGTGAGTTAGCTGCAGCTGATTGAAGCCATATTACAGAGATAGAATTGGTGGCGAGCAGCTGTTGTAGGAAATGAAACTGGTGGAATCAGAAGGCGGGACTGAGGCAATAGCGAGTTCTGCGAGAAATGGCTAGCTGCAGTTTCTGGTGGTTTTGGTTAATAAGCTGGATGGAATGTAAAGTAATTGGCTGTTGGTTGCAGTTGAGATGGAAGCTACAGAAATGATTCAGTTCATGTGCAACCGAGAAAGAACCAAGTGATGCTATTGTTGCAGTTGTGTGGTTGGAGTTGTTAAACTGAGAAGTGGGTTCCAGGTTTGAGCAGTGGATGCATCTGAGCTGTAGTTGGTTTGTGATGAGAAGGGATTGCTCGCGCTGCTGGTGGAATTAGGAGTTGAGCCGCAGAGATGGTGTTGCTACAGGTTAGTGTTGGTATAGAGTGAACTGATAGATGGGGTAGTCTGCTGAATGAATGGTTTTGTATGAGATGGAATTGTGCAGGGAAATTAGTCTGAGACAGGTCGGAAATCAACAAGAAAATAAAGGGAACTCTGCTGGAATTTCATTCTGCCGAGTTCACTCAGTGATCCGATCCGACTCAGTTGACCCGGTTCGACTCGGATAAGCTTGGACCTGCTTTGACTGGGCTTCACTTGTGGGCTGTTTTAGGAGACGGATTTTGGCAGAGGATGGGTGTGACCTAAGTTAAGAAATTAGAGAAGGGAAAGTACAAAAAGGGATCTCTTTCGTTATATTTGTCTCTACTTTTGTTCCAGGGTTTAGAAAGATGAAAGCTTTTCTCTTTATTCTTGTTATGAATTCCTTGAACATGAGTACTTAATTTTATTATTGGTTATGGAATAGTTGGATTTCACATAACATGATTTTGGGTTTAATGAATTATTTTTGTCTCATAATTATCGTTTATGATTCTCTGGAAATATAGTTATATGATTGACATATTATAACATGATTTGATTGTTTGTTTTGTCAAGTTGCAAATTGGTAGAACTTGTAATCACATCTGTTGCCAGTTTAGGGTTATTCATCGAGCGATAATCCTTGAACACAAGTAGCATAAATATGGTTATAGCTTGTAGTGATACATCCTTGTAATCATATGTGAATCGTGGCCTTTGTTAAATTGTTTGCGCAATGTATTTCGATTGCATTGATTAGCCTTGTTTCATGAATCTTAATTCTCCGTGGGAATTGAACTTGATTAGCGCAAGGCGTTAGGTTATTCTTTTGGTAGAATTCATATTCGCATCTCTTAATGCGTTTGTTGATGAAATTAGCGGGATATTCTTTCGACAAGGTATTCTAGGGCTTTTGATAATGATAGATTAAATATCAGTTCTAGTTGTGAAGACAAGAACATGTTTGTGAATGAAAACGAATCCTTAACTAATATCTTTATATCCTTGATTTGCGTGTTTATTTCTTTGTTTGCTTTTATTTTATTTTAGTTCACATAAATCAAAAAAATCCCCCTTGCTTTACACAACCGAAACATATTGACAACCTAGTCCTCTCTGTGGGAACGATCCTTTCTTACCCTTGCTATATTTTATATTCTGGGTAGTTAGAAGGTAAATTTATTTTTGAGTTTTGGTCATCTGGCTAAAGACTTTCCTAATCTAAGGAAATACATCGGAAGCAAGGCATTAGCTGTAACTCTAGATGAGACCTCTGATTCATATAACTCTGAAGAAGAGGAAACAACTAATATTGCACTAGTTGTTAATTTATTCCTGCATGTTTCATTAGTGACTTAACCATTTTGAAAATGGGCATGTCTTCCGATGTTTAAAAATCATCTAATGGTGAAGGGAAAAATAAGACAAAGTGTAAAACTGTCTCAAAAACAAGAATTGCTAAGAAGTGCATATACAATTCCAACCAATCTCCGGAAACTTCGTTAATTCGAAGTAACAAGAGAAGTTATTTGAATCATACTTTACTAGATCGAGAACACCGTGTTTGTTCTAAATCTCATGATGAGATAAAATCTCATACTAATACCACCTAATCGGTATTAGATTGCATCCTCACCTTGTGTGCCGACTATGTGTGTGAGGAAGCAAAACTCAAGACACTTATGTGTAGATTATGGATATAAAATCTGGTAGTTGAAAATATATTTTAAAATATTCGTATTTATATGAATATTATATTTTCGGTCGTATGAAAAATATAAAAGATCTCTCTCATTCTCTGGTCATTCCTTGTCCGAACTATGAGTCAGGATTCGATGTCTTATCTTGCAAAGGTGCTTGATCTAAAAGAGTTCTTCGAGAATAAGTTTGCACCATCTCTTTATGCTAAGAAACCTAAGAGGAAGATCAAAAGGAGAGATTGGCTTAGCAAGAAGGAAAGAGAGAATAACCTGAAAAAAGATCAATGTATTGAGATATTGACACAATTTTGTGTTCAATCAAAGACAAAATTACTTGTACTTGCATATTCCTTTACAAAAACATCACAACTGCAAGAAATTCTGGTCAAGCAACAAGGTTATCTTCTTGAAAAAATTCACAAGCTCAGGACTGAAAGTAATAACCTGCATTCCTCTAGTACTGATATGAAGGATTAAGTTGCTCATGGAATAAAAATAAGATTAGATTCTTATTAATAGAAAATAGACATCGATATTTTGATTTACTTCAATTATTGTATAATGTTAGAGCACTGCTCGGTTGAACTCGCAAGCATTGCTATCTCAAGCTTGTTGTCGAGTTTAAATGCCAAAACTATAAGTTTTGATTTCTAATCTACTTATAGCTAAGTCTCGGATTAGGATATACTTCACGACGTTCATCGATTGAGCATTAGACTTCACAGCGTTTATCGATTGAAGACGAAGAACTACTAAGGGGAGCTTGTGGAACTTCATCAAAAAAAGGTATGTGGAGACTTGAACTCATCTGTCACTCAAAAGTCTATCTACTCTATCTCCTATTTGAGACAAAAGTCGTATAGCTATATAGACTTCGATTATACACATTTGATATTTCGAGCTGAGTTTAACTCTCTTACATATTTCTAGAAATATGTGTTGGTAAGCTTTCGCTTTAACCAAGTTCATCTTATATTCTTGACGAAAGTCAAAAGATGGTCATGTGAAAATCGCCTGGTAACATCTAACATGATTTGTATGAGACAATCATTTTATGTAGACTCGAAATATTTCATATTGATCATTCGATCACTTGAAAATTGCTTTGAAGCTAATAGTTTGTGTGAGACAGCTATTGTCGTCTTCTAAGAATGTTTCAATGATTGAAATGGGAGTTTAGAACAAATAACCACGATTGAATATATCACAGTATGCGTACTTGTATGCTAACAATTGCAAGTTATTCCAAGTCCGGGAACCATGGTATGCATACCCGTATGCGTGCTGAGTGGTTTAATGGAAGTCCGGGAACTTAGTATGCATACCAGTATGCGTACTGGCATGAGTTTCAAGTTCCGGGATTTAATTAAGTTTGGAAGGTATGCGTACCCGTTCGCATACTGGCGAACCCAAACTTAGTCTGACACTTAGATATGCGTACCCTTTTGCATAATTGAGTAGGTTATGTTCTAAAATCGGTTTCTTCATGAACTAATACATTTATATATTAAGAAATACAATATTTTGAAAACCGTGGCTACAATGTTCATGAATTGATTCGAGTGAATCAAAATCGATTTTGCTTCAATTGTGTCTTGTATACTTCTACGAGAATATAAACAATTAAACAACTCTAGAACTAGTTTCATTTGAGTCATTTGAACTAGTTATGGTTAAGATGAATAAGGTTGATATGAAAGTGTCCATATGGCTAACTTCGGTTAACTATTGTTGAGACAACAAGGTGTACACGTTTAGGTACGGTTACTCATGTCTAAATGAAGTAACTTTTCATTGGTGTGTAACAAGCTAAGTTCGATCTAACGGTTGCAAGATATTAGCTTGAGTCTAATCAGGTTTTCATCTAACGGTGAATATTGAATATCTTTTTTATCAAGGTAACATTGATTGCAAACCCTGATTTGAAGACCATATAAGGGAAAACTTTAGCAACTGCCTCTTGTGTGATACAAGTTGCGACTAGAGTCGATTCTCCTTTAACCTTAGGTTTTTCCAAAACCTTGTAGGTTAACGACTTAAAGACTTCATTGGGATTATGTAGCCAGACCCAACTATTTCTCTGTAGTTGTGTGTTCTGATCTTGTTGTTTTCTATCTCGATTCAGTACTATATTCTCTAAGATTTGCTCGAGATTTAATCTCTGATAGGCAAGATAAAAAGTAGTCACAAACATCTTCGTCTCATCGTTTGTGATTCCACAATATCTTGTTTCTCTACCATACAATTAAGATTATTGTGAGGTGATTGATATTACTAGGCTGTTCTTCGGGAATATAAGTCCGGTGTATCAATTGGTTCCTGTTCACCTTCATTTATCAAGAGACGGAACAAAACTCTTAGGTATTTCTGCGAGAGACAGATTTATCTATTCAATAGACTTTTTTGTGTGAGACAGATTGGTTTATCAAGTCTTCGACTTTTGGTCGTAGCAACTCTTAGTTGTGGGTGAGATCAACTAAGGGAATCAAGTTCGCATAGTCCTACTGGGATTCAAAGTCGTAAGGAATGCAATGTACCTTGATCAGCGTGAGATTGGTTAGGGCTCAACTACATTCCAGTCTGAAGTTAACTTGGAGTAGGCTAGTGTCTGTAGCGGATTAATAAAGTGTAGCATCCAAATTAGTACTAGGTCCCGGGTTTTTTCTGCATTTGCGGTTTCCTCATTAACAAAATTTCTGGTGTCTTTGTTATTTATTTTCCGCATTATATTTGTTTATATAATTGAAATATCATAGGTTGTGCGTAAGTTCAATCAGTTTGTGAATCTGACCTTTGGGTTGTTGATTAAATTGATTGACACTTGGATATTAGTTTTTGATACCGTCCAAGTTATTTCTTATATTCAATCAGGCTCGCAAATTCCTATTTGTTTGATTGCAGATTGAATTGAGAAATTGAGATATAACTCTTGGATATATTTTCATTGATTGAGTTTGACTGTCTAATTGATTCTCTTGGATTTATATTGGAGTTTGTCCATACAGATTGCGTAAACGAAATATTGGGTGAGGTTGTTAGACCCCCGGTGTTTCAGTTGGTATCAGAGCAGGAAAACACGTTTAAAACCTTATAAGTCTGTGTTTGTAGCGATCTGACTCTATGGATGGAAATGTTATCTCAGTAAACGTACACCAGTATTCGAAGGGTCAAATTACTTATGGTGGAAAATTGTTATGCGTGCCTTTCTTCAAGCGCATGATTTTCAATCATGGGTTTATGTCGTTAATGGCTATGATCCTCCAATGCTTACAGTAAACGGTGTTTCTATTGCAAAGGATATTGGTAGATATGAACCGAACAAGATTCTCGCTGCAAAGAAAAATTCTAACGGTTCAAATGCTATCATTCATGACATTACCCCAGATCTTCAGTACCATGTGACTACGTGCACTGGGTCTAAAGGTGCCTGGGATATCTTAGAAACTTTATTCGAAGGGAATACCTCTGAAAAGGAAGCTAGGCTTCAAAAACTAATTTCTGATTGGGAAAACCTTCGTATGGCTCATGAAGATTCATTTGATGAGTTTAATCACAAAGTGTCTGAAATTGTTAATGCATCTTTTGCATTGGGTAAGACTATTCCTGAAAAGGACATTGTGATGAAATTTCTCAGATCGTTTCCATCCAAATACTGTTAGAGCACTGCTCGGTCGAAATCGCATGCGTTGCTATCTCAAGCATGTTTGTCAATGTTAGTGATCAAAACTATAAGTCTTGATTTCTAGTCTACTATTAGTTAAGTCTCGGACTAGGATAGAAAGTGTAGCTGAGATCAAGACTCCATGGCGATCATCATACAAAGATGAAGAACTACTCAAGGAACTGGTGGAACTTCATCGACTAAAAGGTATGTGGAGACTTGAACTTATCTATCACTCAAAAGTATATATAATTTATCTCCTATTTTGAGACAAAAGTCGTATTGCTATATAGACTTTGATTATACACATTTGCTATTTCGAGCCGAGTTTATCTCGCTTGTCTATTTCTCGAAATATGTGTTGGTAAGCTTTCGTTCTGGCCAAGTTCATCTTTACTAGTGACGAAAGTCATGTTAAGTTTCAATCACTTGAAAATGGCTTTGACGAAAGATGGTTTGTGAACGACAACTATATAACGTCCTCTAAGAATGTTTCAATGATTGAAATGAGAGTTTAAATCATGTAACCATTGTTGGATATAAGCATTGTGTGGTAACTCATACATGTATAAATCCTTATTCCTTGAACCAAAGTATGCGTACTTTGCTGCTCAGGAAAACCAGAACAGAGTCCGCGAACCCAGGCCGCGTACTGTCGGAGGTTCTCTTCCTGAGAAAATCTGCTGGAGTTTGTGAATTATTTACAAACTTATTCCGGGTACTTAAGTCCGTGTACCAGTCCGCGTACTTAAGTTGGTTATTTTCTAAAAACGATTATTCGTGAACTTAAACTTATATAAACTAAGGAATGCAAGTTTGCAAACCGTGGCTATAAAGTTTATGAATCGATTCGAGTGAATCAAATCGTTTTTGTTTCAATTGTGTCTATTATAAAGATCTAACCAATTGAACAAATCTCTAACTAGTCCATTTGAGTCATTTGAACTAGTTGTGGTAATTAAAAAAGAATATGGTTGATATGAAAGTGCTCATATGGCTAACCATTTGCTTAACTAATGTTGAACTAACTAGATGTACATGTTTGGGTACGGCTACACAAACCTAGATAAACGTGCACTTCATTTGTGTGTAACAATCTAAGTTTCGTTCTAACGGTTGAAAGATATTATCTTGAATCTAATCAGGTTTTCATCTAACGGTGAATATTGAATGCTTTGTTACTAAGCTAACATTGATTGCAAACCCTGATTTTAAAGACTATATAAGGGAGAACTCTAGCAACTGGGAAACCTAATCCCCATACCTCCTGTGTGATACTAGTTGTATTAGCTAGAGTCGATTCTCATTTAACCTTAGGTTCTACCGAGACCCTGCAGGTTAACGACTTAAAGACTTCATTGGGATTGTAAAGCCAGACCGATACTACTTTCTCGTAGTTGTGTGATTTGATCTTGCTGTTTCTATCGTACTAAGTACAATCGTAAGGATTGGCTTGAGATTGATTTCTCCGATAGGCAAGATATAAAAGTAGTCACAAATATCTCCGTCTCATCGTTTGTGATTCTACAATATCTAGTTTCGCCATCATACGATTTAGATTATTGTGAGGTGATTGATAATACTGAGCAGTTCTTCGGTAATATAAGTCTGGTTTATCAATTGGTTCATGTTCACCTTGATTTATCAAAAGACGGAACAAAAACTCGTAGGTATTTTGAGGGAGAAGGATTTATCTATCACTGTAGACTTTTCTATATGATATAGATTTGTTTATTAAAGTCTTCGACTTTGGGTCGTAGCAACTCTTAGTTGTGGGTGAGATCAGCTAAGGGAATCAAGTGCGCAGTATCCTGCTGGGATCAGAGACGTATGAGCGCAACTGTACATTGGATCAATGTGAGATTGATTGGGCTTCAAATACAGTCCAGACCGAAGTTAGTTTGTAGTAGTCTAGTGTCTATAGCGGCTTAGTACCGTGTGTGTTCAATCTGGACTAGGTCCCGGGGTTTTTCTGCATTTGCGGTTTCCTCGTTAACAAAACTTCTGGTGTCTGTGTTATTTCTTTTCCGCGTTATATTTTGTTATATAATTGAAATACCACAGGTTGGGCGTTTGAATCAATCAATTGGTAAATCCAACCTTTGGTTGTTGATTGAAATTGATTGATACTTGAACATTGGTCTTTGGTACCGTTCAAGTGATTTCTCTTGTATTCAATTAGACTCGCAGATTTCTATTTGCTTGAGTAAGTATTGAATCGAGAAAGAGAGATATAACTCTTTGATATACTTTTATTAATATTGAGTCTGACTGTCTAGTTGATTCTCTTAAAAGTATATTGGAGTTAGTCCATGCAAATTGCTAATCGAAATATTGGGTGTGGTTGTTAGACCCCCGCTTTTTCAATTGGTATCAGAGCATACAAACACTATAAACCTAATGAGTTTGTGTTTGTTTGATCCTTAAAAATTGCCCTATGGGAACTTTCTTTAGAAAACTTGCTCTTGGCATCTGTAACGCACGCCAGAATTTCGTAAAGATTGTTCAAAGATTATTATGGAAAAAACTTTCGGTTTCTTATAATAATCTCATGTCATCTAAGAACTTGGAAAACTTAGATGATGAGAAACAATCTAAAAAAAAAGAGAAGGGAAGATTGAGAAAACGTTCGTTATGCTCAAAGATATGGACTCTCACTAGACCAACTCTTAATATGTATGAGAAATATTATCGTAATGAATCAATTGACAAAGATATATTTAGATCATTTGAAAGCGTTTTCAGATTCTTAGAAAAACTTAATTCTGTTAAGTTTAAGAATCGACCCGATAAAAGTTTTGTACATGTAAAACTGTGGAATAACGATGTACAAACTGAACACTCTGTCAGCAAGTAGATCAAATGCGGGTTCTCATGTTTTTGACACAGGGTCAAGGAATCGGAAGAATTTTCTTTCCAGTCACATTAAAAAGAAGATAAAAAGCTCTGACAACCCTGACTATCATCATTACTTTGAGTATATCACTGGGACTTCTCACAAATATCAACTAGAAATGTTGCACGAGGATTCCTCTGGAAATCATGCCTCTTGGTAACAAGCATGGCACTACCCCATTTGTATATATCTTGAGATGGGGCAAGAAATGGTTTGATTTGTGTACAGTTGGGTTAAGAATGTTATTCTATCGTTTTTGGAAATAGAGTTTTCTACTGCATCCGTCTTCTCTCACAAATTGTATTTTCACGGGATGCAACCTTGATGTGTGAAATTCAAAAGAAAATCCCACATTCCTTTTGAGGGTCGCGGTTCATAAACGGGTCTAAGCCCATTAGTAGGTCTTTTAAAAAGAAAGTACACGTACCTTGTTCTTCATCCCATCAGTCCGCGTACGTGAACACTTTAGCGTTCTTGTGTTTCCTCCATTGAAACTTCTTTGGAGGAGGATTAAAAGGAGGGGTGTTCAAGGTTCATTCCAAGTAAGTAATTTCTTCTTGGTTCCTTCCAATTTCTATATCTCATGATAAATTTTAAGGTTTCAAAAAGAATTTCAAAAGGCTTGAGTTCTTCTAGCATGAATCTTCCGTTGAACCAAAATTCTCTTAGGATTAGGTTTGTTAATGATTCATGTGCTAATGTTTTTGAAAGGATTTCATCTATGGGTTTTATTGTAGAAAAGAAATTGGATTTTTCTAGTGGACATAAAGAGGATTTAGTTTTCTTTGAAAAATTCAATCTTGGAAACATCTTTGATGGTCTTGGTCAAGGATTTGATACTCTCACAAGAATTTTTTATGCCAACATTCATGATGTTGATCTCGGAAAAATGGAATTCAAAACCATGATAAATAGAAAGAGGTTTCTTGTTAATAGAGAGTTGATTTCGAAAATTACCAAAATTCGGTTGGGTAATGTTCGTCTACCTAGTCCAAGTGATGAACGACCATCGCATGAAGACATATCTCTTGGTATTTGTGGTAAGAAAGTTGCATGGAATCAAGGAAAGTTTCCTACTAATGTTCTTAATGTGGCCTTGATGGCTTTCGGAAAACTCGGTATCTCTAATCTTTGTCCCTCCACAATTGAGAATTCTCGGTGGAGTCGTGAGTTTGCGGAATTGGTCTATTTCCTTGAATTGGGTGTTCCGAGTCTCGATATTTGTGGCTTCATCGTTTATCAAATGACTTCGATGACTTTACCCAACAAGAAGTTAGGTTACCCTTGCTTGATTAGTCAAATTTGCCTTGAACGAAGTTTTGATTCAATTGGTAATTCTCTTGGGGTTCCCAAACCTGTTCGTCCCTGTACTTTCAAACGTATAAGGGAGAATGTGTGCAAAAGACAAAGTGATGATTCCCTTGACGATTCTTGTGATCCTACCACCTTGAGTCTTCTTCAGAAAATTCACAAGGGTGTGTGTAAGGTCAATGCAAGGGTGAAGTGCATGCAAGAACAATTTTCATTGGTTGCAACTAAGTTTCCCGAGCTCAGGGAAGAATTGAACATGATTCAAGCATCTTGGAGTGTTTCCGATGATGAAGATGATAAGTGAATTGTGATTTTAATTTGTCTAGTAAATCTTCTTATGAGAATTTTATTCTTGTGTTTTTAGGAAGAATAACTAGAGTTTGGAATAGCAAATATTATGATTTCACATAGCTATGTCCAACATCTTCATTTTATTTTATTTAGATTTATTTGCTTAAATTCTAAAAAAATGTTTGGAAGATGATTTTTGCAGTATTGTTGATGGTGGATTTTCAGCAAAGGTCTAAAATCATAAAATCATGATACTGCATGTTTCTGACCCGGCTTCAGGAACGTATGTGACAATTCATGTATTTTACGATTCGTGAACTGTTTTCACGATCTCTGATCGAGTACCTCTCAGAGCCATGATGAATATGATTCTCGAAAGGCCTCCCATTTGCTGAGCGTTCGATGATGCGCATTTCATCGTGCCTCTCTATGTAGAAGAAAGATTGGGCGGTCCTCCATACATAATTTTTTGTTGAGAGGGCAAAACGCCTTCAGGACGTCGGCGACACTTGTTGTTCCCTGACTACATAGAGAGATCTGCCTCTACATAAAAGAACAATTCGGTGGTCCTCCATACATAATTTTTTTTAAGAGGGAAAAACGCCTTCAGGACGTCGACGACACTCATTCTCTGTTCCCTGACTATGTAGAGAGACCGTTCATAGATTCAGGAGGCTCTCCATACATAATTGTTTGTTGAGAGGGAAAAACGCCTTCAGGAAGTTAATAACGCTGCACGTTGTTCCCTGACTATGCACCTTTCAGAACGAGTATGATGCTTCAACTATCTCATATCTCGATTCTACAATAGATTAATTCTACCGTGACATTCACCACTGAATTCCTAGAAGACAATCTATTTTATCTCATTACTACGATTCCATGGTCGAAATCCACGGCCGATCCCATGGAATGGTAATAGATAATTCTATTATTCCGAATCCATAGTCGAATCCACGACTGATCCTATGGGTTGATAATAAATAACTATTCATCTTTATTACTCAGTTTCATGAATCATTCTCCACTGAATTTCATAAATTAGTAATAAATACTCAACAACTGGGCGTCTGACTGTCATCGAGTAAGTCATGAGAAAATGGTGCGTGTGTACTCGACGAATAATGCATAAACGAGCACCCAAACACACGAACAAACTATCAAAGTATGGACGAATGAGCGACCCATAGAAATTAAACAATAGTTAATAAAATAAGGAAAGGCGTGGGGGCGGGCCCACCGGCTGGTCATGCCGTGGCCGGTCCCTCCCTTATTTTATTTTCACTAATATTTTTTATTTCCTCTCTCATCTCACAGATATTCCCTCATCTCACAGGGTTTCCCTCACTTGAGCAAACTCCCTCGTTTGTGAGAAACTCTTGGGTTTCCATGCTTTCATCGAACAAAAATAAAGAAAAGGTGTCACGGGACCGGGCCATCTAGCCGTCCGGCCATGCCATAGACGTGGCCGGTCCCACACCTCACAATTCCTTATTTTCTCATATCATTATTTCCATCATCTCATGGAACTCCATCGTTTGACCGAAAACCCTAGTTTTTCAATATTTTCTCAAATATTGCTCAAACCATGGAAAAGCCAAAAAGTAAAATGCTCACTCGACTAACTAGGCTTCCCATGTCAAAGATTAAAATATTATTATTTTAATATCCTCAAATTATCAGTCGCCTGAGCAAAGTTCTTCTTGCTCATTCGAGCAAAATCAAGCGTTTCAGTCAAGATCAAACTCTTCTGAAAATCCAAAACATTGCTCAAGCGATCGTCAGAAAATAACAGAACTCTCAGAACTGAGACATGGACAACATGGTGACACGGGCATGCTGCCTTGACCGACCAAGGCCGGCCCTAAGGCTTGCAAGGAGCCGGTCCCATACATGCTCATGGTTTTGACCCAATTTGCTAGCAATTGCTCAAATTGGGTCCTAACTCTCTTCAACTGACTTGGGAATCGCTCAAACGACTGGCAGCCGGTCCCACAACCACCAAGAGTCGGTCACATGCCTCCTTGGTCGGTCTCTCATCTCTCCACAATTAGGTTTTATTGCATAACGCTCACTCGAGCACTATTCTAATAAAGGATCAACACTAGCATTTGATCATTCTTTCACCAGCCGGTCAACAAACGACCCCAGAGCACGCTCACTCGAGCACTTGGGCACCACATGGTCGTCCATTTTCCATGTGGTCGGTCCCTATTTACTCAATAGCATATTTTCAGTAATTCATCAATTGACGAACAATTGATCGTAAAATTAAGGTTTCGAAGAAACGCTCAATGAATCACAATTCTGAGGAGTTCAAACGATAATAATTTTATGATTGATTCAACAATCAACATCTAAATTAATTATATAATATTCGGCACTGCCAATATTTTAGTTAATTATTATTTGGTCACACTACCAATAATCCATCGAATGAGCAGTACTTGCTCAATTGCTTGAATATTGATCCAACTATCAATATTCAGTAATTCATCGAGTGATCAATGCTCGCTCAGACGCTCGATTCGTATACTGATATTCATTAATTTATCTATCAATTGCTAGAGCAATATTTTCTCAGACTATCAACATTCATTCGAGAATTATGTCCTAGCAGACGCTCGATCCATGAGTCATAGAGCATTCGACTATCATGCTCCACTAAACAAAACTTAGACCCATCGTCTAATTAAATCAAATGACTGAATAGTCAAATCCACGTTCGTGAGACAATCAATCACGTCACATGAGGGATATCCATTAGGGTTTTGGTCTGGTGGCCTACAACGCGTGTGTTCATCCACGATGAGAAATGTGAGTAAGTCGTGCAAGCAGTTCAGGGAGTTAGCAAAGTAGTGGGTGGACAATTAACCAACCCTCTCACATACGAGGAACTTGTGAAACCACGATTTCCCAGTTTCCCACTCTTTCACTCGAGCAATCGTCACACTTACTGGAGATCAATGTGTTTACACTTTCCGGCAATGTAAATAAGTCTCTGAGTCCATGATTGAACAAGTACGGAAAACATACAGAAAATCCAAGAGGTATTGAACAAACAATCCATCGTCTAACCAAGAATCATCGTGTGACCAACACTTTTTCAATCACTCAAACTTATTCATCATTTGCAGAAACCCACAACACATTCACAGGTTACCATTGTTCTCACACAATTCTCAGATGATCATTGACTTGGTTTAGGCCGGAGTCCTACAGATTGATCTCTCGAACTCAAAAGCACTCCCGTGAAATGCATCTGTTTGAGGTTTGGCAGCTTGCTCGGTGGAGTCTTCGATCGCTCGATCGTATTTTCGTTCCCTAGAAAACCAGCGAACCGTTTTTCCCCATCTACAGATTGGCGACCACAGTGGGAGATTAATCTCTCGGTTGCAATCTCAATTTTCACAAAGATGTCTGGTTTTAGATCCGGGTTAGTCACAAATCCCAATGAAAACGACGCTAGCACTAGCAACAACACAAATGATGGCATTCCGGAAACCATCCCTGCTTCCAACAATGGTGGTGATATCACTCCTCCTCAAACCAACATCGAAGGCCATCCCCTCTTCGGACGCTCCCCCGAGGAAGTCTGAGAAAATCCACCCACCATGGCTGATCTCATGAAGGTGCAAGAGACTCTCGCCAAAAACCAGACTGACATGGCTACAACACAGAAGGAGTTGTGCAACTGTATCAAAACTCTCACCGACAAGATGGCAGAGAAGATTCGGGAGAAGGGGAAATCCAAAGAAACAGTTGATCCCGAAGTTGTCTCAGTCCACATAGTTGAGGATGATGAAGCCCGCAAAGCTGCAGAAAACCCACCAACAAAGGAGCCCGCCGGTAACTCGTGAAGATCTGGAACGCTTTATGGAGGATCGAGGGAAAGGAAATGCATCGTCAGTCCATCGTCATCAACCTCCATACCCTGCTGCTACATAAAGAATCCCTCTCCCAAAAGGCTACACTTCTCCAACATTCACGTTGTACAATGGGACGGGGAATGCTCGAGATCATATCTCCCGATTTCTGAAAGCGCTAGGCGAGCATGAGCATAACCATGTTGTTAATGCACCAGGGAGAATTGCTAATTGGGGAGTCATGGTTAATGCTTTCTACATGAAATATTTCTTTGTCTTGGAGCAGTTCACTCTTTCTGACTTGGGAAGAATAGCGCAGAAAAATACTGAACATCCGAATGAGTACGTGAAGAGGTTCAAAATTCAAGCCTTGGATTGTCATGATACTAATGTTACCAAACAACAATTGGTGGACTTGTGCATCAACGGGATGATCCCTGTCTACAGAGCCTTGCTAGAAAATCTCTGGTTCCAAACTTTCTCAGAACTCCACGAAGCGGCCAAGCGATCAGCAACTACTGCTCCGACCTTGCTAGAAAGAACAAAAACTGTCAAAACCGAGGAGCCGCGAGACACTCGAGTCAACACTAGGAGGCTAATCAATAAATAGTACAATGTCCAACCCTCCACGAATGTTGCTGAAGGAAGTAAGAGGAAATCTGAAGCGCCGCAGCATAAGAATGCTCCAGCGTCTCATCCTATAAAAGCACCAAGAAAAGACAACCAGGCTAGAAACGCATAACCACCGGCTCAACATCATCAGCGGAAAAACCAAGAGGACCCAGACTTCCCTTTCCCTATTGAAGAAGTGATCGAGTTATTGGAAGTCTGGATTCAAGACGATGCTGTCAAACTACCTCCCGTCAGGAGAGAGCCAACAGAGGAAGAGATGGAAAATCCACGCTACTGAAATTTCCACGGATATGTCAGCCATCCAACCAGTAATTGCGGGACTTTGAAACGGATATTCAAAGAAAAAGACGATTCAGGAGAACTGGGGACTGAAGGAGTACACAAGAATCCTCTCCCAATCAGAACCTTTACGTTCTCTGAACCACCAGTCAAAGAAGCAGTTCAATTATTGATCGAGCATGCCAGCGAATTGCTTTATCTGTCAAAGGCTCAAAGGATGGACATGTTTGCGGCTCTGAGCCATATAGTGTCCGGAAAACGACTGTCAATTCCAAAGACTCTCCTTGAGCCTCCGGTCACTGACAAAGATATGTATGATCGGGGACTTTTCACCACAGTGTACCTGAAAGGATATGAATTCAACCGAGCGTTATTCGATGTTGGCACTGCTGTCAATTTCATCCCTTTGAAAACTCTCAGAGCTGCAGGCATAACCCGACAAGAAGCCACTCATACTCCAGCCTCAGTCAGAGATCATGAAGGAATCTCCAGAGACGCTTATGGTTACATCATTCTCAAGATAAAAACTAGCTCGACCTGGGCAGAAACCAAATTTCACATAATTAGGGAAGACCTAGGGTATGATATGACCCTTGGACGAACACATATTCATGCTAAAAAGGTAACTCCAATGCCTTCCATTGCACATTTCTCTGTTGAAGAAAGTCCAGACTCAGAAGAAATAAAGAACATCCCACCATTCGAGCATCTGGAGAAAGTCAAGGCCCTGATGGACCTAAAGCAAAAACCTTATTCCTCAAAAGCAACAACTGAAGAAGATGCACATACTTTCATCAAAAGGTTCCGCACTCAGGAAAGTCTTATTCCTCTTCATGCTTCCATATTATCAACTATCAAATATGCTACCCTGGTCCGGGGACTCAATGCTGCTAGTAGCTCAACACTCACCAAATGCTATGAGTGGTTGATTTCTCCTCCGCAATACTTCACCAAGTGGTTAGATGCAGAACCTCTCAAAATTTAGCATTCTACTAATACAGTTGTTGCTAGAATAATGGTTGAGTTCAACAAGCAATATCCCGTGTACTCTCCCTTGCGCGAGTGTCCATATGTGCCACAAAGTCAAGAAACTCCGACCGCACGACCATGGAACCCTATCATCAGAGGAATTCTGAATCAACAAAAGATCTTCAGGGTGAGAATCATCAAACCAAATAAATTTCATGAAGTAGATTTGGTTCTCAAATCCACTAACCGCAATCTCCATTCAGCTAGGAGTTCTAATTAGGAAGGGCCTTTCATGGTTGCTAAGTCAACAACTGGTTGATACTATAAGTTGATCAACACAGATGGTAGGACCAGCATGCCAGTGATACATGAAAATTGGCTTAAGGCGTTTGACGCCCGAGACATTCAGCGTCTTTGGGTGTTATTTGTTTGAGGCACGAGTGAGTGCTCGAAACACCCAAATGTTTTAGGATTTTCTTTTACTATATTTTCAATTTCTCCAAAACGTTTGCAAATGCTTGCATCCAGTATTTTGAATTCAGTAATTTATTAAAGTTTTTTATTTAAAGAAAAATCTCTACGAAACCCAAAAGAAAATCCTCAACCACTCACTTATTCAAAACCAATCAAAAATCAAAACCAAAAGCTAAAGTCTCACATCTCCCAGAAGTTCGAGGTTCAAGAGATTGTGGAAAGGGAAACTAAAGAAAATCAGCAAAGTAAGATTTCTGCTTCTCTGCATTCTCCAAGACTTGCAAGGCCGCCTTCTCCAACTCCAGCTTCTCAGTCAACTCAGCAATCTTGGCCCTTTGCTCCACCACAACATCACTCGTAAAAGGTATATCGTTCTTTACTGCATCCTCGATGGTGTCAATCTTTTCACGGAGCCACTTCAAGTTGAAACCAAGTTCTTCAGATTTCTTCAAGTTGTACTCCCAATCAAAGAGTACATCTTTGGTAACAATACTTCTGACCCTGGTTCGTACATCATCTATGACGCGCAAGATATTTCCTACTTGCATCGTCAAGAAGTAACAGAGCTTGGGGTCTCTTTCAACGACAATGTGACCATACATCTTCCATAACTTGTCATACATATCAGCATACCCTATGAGAACGTTGAATCCACTAACTAATGTGTGGTATGGGAGTGGCTCGCCGAATGAAGGCTCGCAAACAATCCCTGCATTAGGATATTCGTGCAATATTAAGCGATTCTCAATCACTGGAGCAACTTCAACAGTCACAGCAGCAACTTCCTCAACAACTGGAGCAGTTTCTTCCACTCTTGGCCCGGTCTCCTCCATCTCTGAAATAACCACAATTGGAGTTCCGGTCACTTCAACGGTTTCAACAACGATAGTTTCACGGATTTTAGGCGTAGAGGTGGTTGTCTCATTATTAATAGTCTCAAGGTTGCTCGAATCATCATTGTGGGTCTCATTATGCTCAATTCCACCATTTTCCATCTAATATAGCAAGGATACAAGTTAGAGTTTTTCAAGCATGGAATTGGAGAAGCAATCATAAAATTCAACATGTAAGTGAACCAACACTATCTAAGTTCATTACTATGCATACAAGACATGGAAAAATAATGTGGAAGTCATTAAACACGTTTTGCAACAAGTTCGTCTGAGAAGATTTTACACTTCCCTGTATAAGACGATAAACTGGGAGCAATTGGTCGGGAATCTAAGGTTGATTCATATATAATTCTCTTCGTATGGATGTTATCTACAACATATCATAATTTCATAATAATCAGATGAACGAGCAGAGAGATGTGGCCAAAACATTACACTACACGCAATCTGAAAAAGTTCTGGAAGTTTACTGTTTCGCCTATTTCAGGCCCTAAACATGCTCAAAACTCAAAACGCTTCTTCGAAAAATCTTTGAAATTTTCTGGGCATGAAAAAACTTGGGTAGACGGCGAAAATCCGACATTCGACGAAGACTTTACAACATTTTTATTGAAAGACTGAAGTCTGAAATTTTCTGATGACGTATTCCGACAAAGTTTCTCATATACTCGCATGGATTCTCATTCATTCATTCATTCAAAAGTCAACAATTTCATACTTCTATGAAGAAATCACAGTAAGAATACTTACTTGGTGATTCTCTAAGTCATTTGAAGGTTCAGCAATGTTGAAATCACCGTTAGTGGCATTACTACCTCCATTCGGTTGTGGATTTTGAGGATTCTACGTCTCTCCATTCCCCAAAGAAGAATGTGCTTCCTCAACATGTTGCTTATCCGCGGTGATTTCCTCCTGCAAACATTAACAAAAATTATTATTAATTCATTCAAGGAGATACTATGATCGTTTGCATGAAAAGAGGGTACTTACATCAACTTCCTCATCTACGTTGGATCCCTGAATTGCTCTCCCATGAACAAATTGAAGACCGTCAATAATTGATGGAGCAAAATTATGAAATTTAACAAATGTTTGTTGTGATCCTAATTACACAGATGGTACAAGATGTCACAGGAAAAGTGCTAACAACTCACCACAGAAGCGGCTGGGGACTGCACACTATTCGACACCATCCTGTAATTCTTGCTCTGAGGTTCTCCGCCTCGAATACTCTCTTTAATTTCAGTAAAGTTTGTATCAACCCGGGTTCTCACCGCACGAGCATCCTGTGGTAAAATTAATAGAGTAGTCAAGAGGCTATCAATATACCACTATAATAATTATAAGAAGAATTCTTACCTGTGAACATCCTGGAAGTGATTTTCGTTTATCCCCACTGGAAAGATGCTTCAACCTTGGTGGTACAGAAACTATCTCATGAACAAGAGGTTCTTGTGCCGGAGTTTGAGGAGCCATTATGAAATCAAACAAGCGATCAAGTTGCAACCTCCAGAAGTCTACATAGCCCGGAGTTGGATAGACGGCCAGGGTAGCACAAGGGTACATATATTCACGCCCATTCAGATGTGTGCAGTCCAAAGAAGCTTTGAGTTGATCGACCGATGGTTTTTCTTTTCGAACATCTGGGACACACTGATCAAGACCCATATGTCGAGCTTCCCTGTCAATGTTATATTCTTCCACCAGATATTCCTCGTGCATTACTGATACTAAGTAACCAGGGGTGCAACTCAGTATAAAGTATCTCTCACCATCATTCAGGTTTGCACCGGACTCCAAAATGACATTCACTTCGTTATTGTTAAAGGTGATAAGCTGTGAGATGAACTGAGGAACCGACACCCATGGACGAAAGTTAAACTCAGACTCTTCGTCTAAGACACTGGTGAGGCGTATATCTCTCGGTATCTCAGGAGTTCTATCTCTCGGTCACCACTCCTTCAACCACTTGTCATAACAAGTTTTGATGGATGATTTGTTAATGCCATGCATCTTAGTTGTCAAGATCTCAGATACCGCTTTCTCGTTTGTCGAAAGTGCTGCTGGGAAATTACCCGTGACTGAAAGATTCATTAAAGCAACCACATCCTCTAGAGTAATAGTGAATTCTCCCCACCTACATGTGAAAATATGAGTAGGAACACACCAACGAGAAAGCAGAGCTATTATACTTCTCACATCATGGTAAACACGCAATTCTCCAGCTACTTGGATAACTCGTGTCACCTGCGCACGGTCCAACATGGCCCTCACATGACTATGTCCCAGCATATGCCTCGCCCATCCAGAAAAGTATGTCAAAGGTTTCCGAGAAAGATGGAAGTCTATATGTGAGCCGGTATAATGTCTCCCGTCAATACAAAATCGCATAATTGCTCGAGGAGACACCAATTTTCTCTGAGTAATGTCCATCGGATCTATAAGAAGACGAAACGCCGGTCCTAGGGGAAGTTTCTTAGGCATATATTGGAGCACGAAAAATTCATCAGTAACGTTTGGAATGTTCTTTGGTCCAACTCTTTCCTCTTCTTCTTCTTCGTAAATGGGAGTCCCATCTATAGAAGAACCATTTTCTGAAGTTGTGTATGTGGAATCATCATCCCTGGAATCATCTTCTCTGGAAGCATCATCCCTGGGAGCATTGTCTTTGGAGGTGCCATCATGAGAATCGGTCATCTTTGAAAAATTTGTTGAGCATGCCACATTTTATTTCAACATATTATTCAACAAGACAACAGATCATGGAATGAAAATACACATCTACAAAAATGATAACACTTTAACTCTTACCTGTTTGTCGTTTCACTAGCTGTAGTGATTGTGATGCAAAATACCTGGAATTTGTTCGCCTCTTGAAACCTGCAGATACGAATAAAATTCATTATTTGAAATCATAACATGATTTTCATAAAACCATGAGCAGTTCATAAAACTCATATGAACGATTTACACAACTTACATCACGAAAACAACTCTACTGGGAGAACATTTATTGGTTTTTGTGCATACATTATTAAATCACAAAATCCATACAAACAACATTTTACCAAAAAAAAATTATGTCTAACAATTACCGGAAATCGAAATTTGAGTTTACATAAATTTTGAAGCAAAAAAAACCGTGTGCAAGTCACGTAAATAATTGTTTTTATTTTTATTCTGTGAGATAATTTAAAAAAAAAAATCATGAGTTAAATTGTAAAGACCCTCAAGCTCGTCAACACTATTAAACTAGTCAAGAGACGTATTAGCCGATAATAACTCGATTAATTTAACACGAACGTTAATTAAAAGGAATTAATCTAACAACGATATAGATACGAAATTAGTAGCATTAGATAGATTTCGAAAAGTTACGTGGAACGGACTACTCGAACGTGTCAATCATATATCAGATGAAGATGATATTATCAATTTTGTATGAATGACAAATAAGTCATTTTACAGTTAGCCGACCTGGATACCCTTAACGTTGGATGGGTGCGTTTATCACGGGTAGTTGGCCTTATCACCACGACGTGTCGAAGAGAAACTCATTCTCTTTTCTTCTTTCTCTTTCTTCTTCTTCTTCTCGTTTTCTTTCTTTCCCCTGTTCTTCTCGGCTGCTGGATTTGAGAGAGATGTGAGAAACGATTTGAGAGGGATAAGTGATGAAGATGTTCTGATGATGAAGTTGATGGTGGTGTTCTTGTTGCTTGATCGTGAAAAGAAGGAGAGATGATGATTTATAGATAAAGCAGAAAGTTGAGATTTTCATCTGAGTTTAAGATATGGAAGAATTGATTAATTGAAAGAGGATTTGAGTAGTTGGTGATGAAGAACAAAAGGGTTTAGTATTTAATTGAAGTTCTAAAGATTATTCGGTGATGAAATGGAGAAGCTAGGGTTTCTGTTCATCCCCGAAACAGATATTAGGGTTCTTGCATGCAATTAAATCAAGTGACTGAAACTGGAGTTGAGGTTTTGGGGGACAAATTAGAGATGGGTAAATGTTCAATTGAAGTTTTGAAGTGAATCTAGTGATGTATCGGAGAATTTGGGTTAAGTTTTTGTAGCAGATTTCTTAATTTAAAGTTTAAGTATTTGATTTAGATTCGTAGTGTCTCTTTATTTAGTTAATCTCTTGGATTAGTCAGCTGTTAGCTTAGGGGGCGCTACAGTGTTGGTATCAGAGCTCATTAGTAGATCTTATATGGGAAACAATAGAAACAGCCAGTGCCAGTTAGTGAACTAGATTAGTTTAGAACTGGGATGGGGTTGTGAGATAAATCTTAATCACTAAAAGCTATCAGTAATTAAAAGATTTAGTTAATCGATTGATTTGTTTGTTTGTATATGTGATGAAGTAAAAATTGTAGGGTACACCAGTAACTTTAGATGATAAAGGTTAGAGAACAGTTAATCTAAAAATCGTGAACACGTAAACAATCCAATACTAGAAGAAAAAAGTAATAATAGTGAGATTAGAAATTTATTGAGCACCTTGATTTATACGAATGATCAACAATTTATAATCACATAAATGTTAATAATATTTTTGGGACTTAATAATATTTGTAATAGTAGTTAGAATAATAGTTCAACTATCAATGTTAATAATAAAAACATTATAATAATAACTGTAGATGATAATGATAGTAATAATCATTTTAATAAAATAATGTTAGCATTTGTGAACTAGTACCATATTGAACTTAGCTAAAATTTCAATTAGGATATATTATAAATTTTGTGCAGACTCAAATTTAGATCATATTAAATTAACAACGCCAATATTTAACAAGATTTGGTATACGGTTTCAATTTGAACAGTTTTACGTGAACGTATAATTATATTTAGAAGAGGCTTAGCGTATAACTGAACTTAAGAATAATGAGAACAATAGTACAATTGATAATAATATTCTAATAATTAGGCTAGTAGTAAATTTATAGTAGATTATATTTGGAAAATTTATATAGAGTATTACAGTAAAGTTGAAATTACCAAATATTATAAATTGGCGAAAAATCAAATTGGGATTACTTATATTGGTAAAACAAACAAATAAATAAATTCAAATGACTAAATTGTTTAAAATTATGTAAACTATTTATATATTTTTACGAAGTAAATTTATCAGACTTACACCAGTTCCGATAAAAGTTTAGAGACTAATTTAATAAATTAATAATTAGTTAATCCAGCACTGGGGAATAGTGAAGGTTGCGTTTTCTCTGTTCGTAGGAAGGCATTGTTGGGCTTGGCCAACCTTGACAAGGCAACTGCATTCAGAGATGACCGATCATAGAAGTTGGTATAACTCTTTTGGAAACCAATAAATGTAAGTTCACTTAGAAAGATTCATAGGAATCTCCCTTGTAATTAGAGACATGTATTTTCCAAAATAGAAATCAGTGTAAGGAACTTAGAGACTAAGATTTATAGTTTCCATTATATAAATTAGTGTAAGAATCTTGGACTTCCCAATTTTGTAGAATTTAAATCAGCATGGTTGAGCTTAGAGCCACAATTTTAGTTGTAGAAAGCCGTTTAGGTTTGTGTTTTCTTTTATGTTGTTTACGCTTAGACAAGTACTAGAATCATTCTATAAGGTGGGAAGTTTTTGAAGACCAGAAGGATGGTTTTATTTTCGAGGACGAAAATGTATAAGGTGGGGAGAATGTAAAGACCCTCAAGCTCGTCAACGCTATTAGACTAGTCAAGAGACGTATTAGCCGATAATAACTCGATTAATTTAACATGAACGTTAAATAATAGGAATTAGTCTAACAATGATCTAGATATGAAATTAGTATCATTAGATAGATCTCGAAAAGTTACGCGGAATGGACTACACGAACGTGTCAATCAGATATCGGATGAAGAAGATATTATCAGTTTTATATGAAGGACAAATAAGTCATTTTACAGTTAAACGACCTGGATACCGTTAACATTGGATGGGTAAATTTATCATGGGTAGTTGGACTTATCACCACGACGTGTCGAAGAGAAACTCATTCTCTCTTCTTCTTTCTCTTTCTTCTTCTTCTCGTTTTCTTTCTTTCCCTTGTTCTTCTCGGCTGCTGGATTTGAGAGAGATGTGGGAAACAATTTGAGAGGGCTAAGTGATGAAGATGTTCTGATGATGGAGTTGATGGTGGTATTCTTGTCGTTTGATCGTGAAAAGAAGGAGATATGATGATTTATAGATAAAGCAGAAAGTTGAGGTTTTCATATGAGTTTAAGAAATGAAAGAATTGATTAATTGAAGGAGGATTGGAGTAGTTGGTGATGAAGAACAAAAGGGGTTAGTATTTAGTTGAAGTTCTGAAGATTATTCGGTGATGAAATGAAGAATCTAGGGTTTCTGTTCATCCCCAAAACATATATTAGGGTTCTTGCACGCAATTAAATCAAGTGACTGAAACTGGGATTGAGGTTTTTCGGGAGAGATTAGAGATGGGTAAATGTTCAATTGAAGTTTTGAAGTGAATCCAGTGAATTTGGGTTAAGGTTTATGTATTATCTTTTGGAACTTATTTTGGATAAGAATTAAGAAGAAATTAACAGATGGGTTTGTCCTTAATTGATGATGGTTGAAGCCATGAGCTGAGGAAGATGATTCAATCAAAGAATCAGAGACGCATTTTGGTGTTGAGGATAATCAAGTTTAGAAAGAAGTTTATCTGAGGTAATTGTTCTCTGAGTTGATTTAGTAAAGTTATTTATTTTATTTTTTAAGTATATGCAATTGGTAATTGAGTTAAGAATGGTTGGGTGTTTGAGTAGATGTTGTATGAATGGGTATTACAGGTAGTGGTGGTGTTATTATTGTTGTTGTCTGTTGTAGAATGCAGGGGAGGAATTGGAGGTTTGTTCTGGTTCACAGGGAGTTGGGATGAATTTGGTGGATGGTTGTTATCTGAATTGAGAATTATTAATGTTGTAAGAGTTGTATTCAGAACTGAAATGCATGTGTGTTTGGAACTGGAGGTACACGTGGATAAGTGGTGAACTATTATGATGAATGTTACATGGGCTAAGTGGTTGCAGTTCATGGGAATAAAATTAATGATAGAGAAGAGACGTAGCAGTGATTGGATTGTAGATTTAGAGTGACTGGTGCTATGTGGATTGTTGGTCTAAGTATTATAGCCGGAGTTGTAACTACAGAGATGAAGTGAGAGTTGTAATGTGTTTTCAGGTGCAGCTATAGAGTGGGTTGAAGTTCTGGTGGTGGGTTTGAGTATAGGATGGATGTTATAGAAGTGTATCTAGAAATGAAGTTGCAGTTAGATATACTTTGAAATGGATTTGGTAATGAGTTGGTTAGTACAGAGCTTGGGTTATGGTTATAGAATTTGAATTGTGAGTGATGGTGATGGTGATGAACTGAAATGGGTTGTTTCGGTTTATGCTTGATATGAGCTGGCACTAATGTGTATGAAGGTGGTTGTGTGTTGTTGGTTTGAGCTGTTGGGTTATTCTGAGATATATGTGTTGGTGTTATTCTGTGGGAGGATAAAGTTTAAAGGGTTGTGTAGTAGGTGCTGCTATAAGGAATGAGTTGGAGGAATTGTCTATGGAGATGTATCCAGAATTGGAGTCATAGATATAGAGCTTTTGAATGGGAAGTATTGTCTAAAATGAAGTGTTTAATGTTTGGTCATGAGAATGATTGCAAGTGGTGGTGTAGGGTGTAAAGTTGAGTCTGTAGCCAAGTGAGATTATTTTAGTTCAGTTAAATGAGTTGGTGAAATGAAGATATGTTGGAATGGTGATTTCAGTGTAAGCTTGCTTAAAGCTGCAACTGCAGGTAGGCTTAATCTTTGATTGTAATTGAAATTTGAAGTACAATTTGAATGAATTAATTGATGTAATGTGTAGATTGAAGTTAAACTTGAGTAGAATTGTAGAGTTAGAGCCTCAGCTGTGTGAGAAGAACCCTTGGCCTGTCTGACTGAGTGTATTCAGTCTGACTCGGGTTTGTTATTGTCTGACTCAGTATCTGACTGAGTTGAATCGGTGTTAACTCATTGAGTTTCTCTTTTGACCTGAATTGACCAGTTCACCTGACCTTGACCGAGTTGGATCGGTTGACTTGACTTTACCTTGACTGTTGACTTACGTTGACCGTTAGTCGACCTCGTTGACTGTTAGTTAGCTCAGATGTAGTGGACCTTAGTTTAATGGGCTTGTATAGTGTACTTGAGCTTAAGACTAGTTTTCCTAATTCGATATTTGGACTTTTATGGTCTGAATTATCTTTTGGCTTCTTCTACTAAGTTGTAGATATTCACAAGACTTATCTAATGGATTGCAAAACCAACCCAATTCAGTTAGTAAACCTTAACTATGATAAAGATAGATAAATAAAAGATGTAGAACCTTAAATGGGCCTAGAATCATTAGAAAGACTTGTATGATTCTTGTGTGAGCCTTTTGGATAGATTCTTAGACTTCTTGTGTGATTAACAATTAGATTCTATTAACAACGATCGATTCAAAGGACGTACCAGTGGATCGTGGATCTCGAGGTAGGCGTGGATTGTCATCAAAAGAGGTGGGAATACTTTTAACTCTTTTGAAACCATTGTTTGTTTCTTTTACAAAAGTTTATGTTTAACAAACTCATGCGTTGTCTGTTCGTACATTTCACGCATTGTTTAGTTTGTATTATGATTGTTCTGTTGATTCTTTGAATATTTCCATGAATTGGAAAGGACATGTAATGTTTTGTTGTCAATATGAATTGTTATGGGAAATAAGAATTTCCACCTGTGGTATATAGGATACGCTCCTTCACATTTATACCTAGAGCTTTTATGATATATTGTTCGACAGTTTGCGAGTTCGGAATTGTCGATATCCATACATACGATTAGGTGTGGATTTGCGAGTTCGGAATTGCACAACCATATTATACATTGTTTGAATAAGGAGTATGTCCATATACATTGTTTGTGCATTTCTAGTGACTTAGTCACTTTGATGTTTGGGAAAACATGTATTGTTTTCCATATCTTTCTCATGATTTCTTTAAAGTTATATGTTATTCCTGCTGGGCACCCCTTTTAGGGATGATGTGCTCACCCATTCCCACTGTCAGTTTCAGAGACAGATCAGAGTTGCGCAGCGAAAGCTCCGAGAAGTGGACTTCGTTCGTTGGTTATATTCTGATATGTTTATTATGTTGTATATTCTATTTGTAAACCAAATGACTATTGTATATGTATCATTTGAGAGGAGTTCTTGAATATATATTTCTGAGCGGGGTTAGTTTTGGGTTAAGTTTTTGTAGAAGATTTCTTAATTCAAAGTTTAAGTATTTGATTTAGATTCATAGTGTCTCTTTATTTAGTTAATCTCTTGGATTAGTCAGCTGCTAGCTTAGGGGGCGCTACATAAATAACTCACGTTACAAAAAAAAAATCTTTTCGCTCAAACGAGCGTTTATTCGTCAAAGTGGTTTTTTTTCAATCCTACATAATTCCACATATTCCAAAATAAATTTTGTTTCCATGAAAGTTCACAAACAAATTTTATTAGACATGGGTCTATTTCAGAAACATCTCCAAAGCTAGGGATTATCGTGTACTACTTTATCTAGCGAACGAGCACGCGTTCCCAAAAAATATTCATACTTTGAAAATAAAATTTTGGTTTTCATGAAAAGTTCATAAACAAAATTTTACTACTGAACCGGGTTTATTTTCAAAACATATGCGTGTTTTATCATACTACGGATTATCGTTCGATCCCTAAACCGACGGATGGACTAACGATTGTTTGCTAAAATAAATTTCAATAAAACCTACGCATGCATGCACATGGAATTTTGTTTGAACAACTCATACATGAACATGAACACAACAAAAAAAGAAGAAGAAAGTTTTCGGCTTACCTTGGTCGGTGTCGGCCGGAATTCTGCCGGCGGTGGAATGATGGTCGGTGCCGGCGAACGTCAAAAACAGAAAAAAAAAAATTCTCACGGGCTTGAGATGAAGGTGGGTGGTCGGTCACTTAGGAAAAATAAAAATAAAAATAAAAATTTAGGGTCTTTTCCCTTTTATATCAATTTTATTTCCAAAACCTAATAAACACGGGTTTCCTTTTTTGGGCCTGGGACCGCAAACGCTAAACCGACCAAAACTGAATGTCTTACCATCCAAATAAGCAGTGCCTCGTCTCTCCGTGACCATCTGACGACACTCTATCACATGTCAAGATGCTTACCTATGGTTTGCTCGTACATGACACCATTGGTGCAAATCAGGGATTCTGAGAATACCTTTGTACGACTAAGTTCGACTACTTATCTCGTTTAACTGGAAAATCACCATCTAATGCTTACCGCGGAACATGCCTGTCCCCAACTAAGCAGGGGACTTAATATTTATGGTGGATTTTCAGCAAAGGGCTAAAATCGTAAAATCATGATACTGCATGTTTCTGACCCGGATTCAGGAATGCATGTGACGCTTCATGTAATTTGCGATTCGTGAACCGTTTTCACGATCTCTGATCGAGTACCTCTCAAAGCCACGATGAATATGATTCTCGAAAGGCCTCCCACTTGTTGAGCGTTCGATGCTGCGCATTTCATTGTGCCTCTCTATGTCGAAGAAAGATTGGGCGGTCCTCCATACATAATTGTTTGTTGAGAGGGAAAAACGCCTTCAGGACGTCGGCGACACTTGCTGTTCCCTGACTACATAGAGAGACCTGCCTCTACATAAAATAACGATTGGGTAGTCCTCCATACATAATTGTTTGTTGAGAGCGAAAAACGCCTTCAGGACGTCGGCGACACTCATTCGCTGTTCCCTTACTATGTAGAGAGACCGTGTATAGATTCAGGCGGCTCTCCATACATAATTGTTTGTTGAGAGGGCAAAACGCCTTCAGGACGTTAATAACACTGCACGTTGTTCCCTGACTATGCACCTTTCAGAATGAGTATGATGCTTCAACTATCTCATATCTCGATTCTACAATAGATTAATTCTACCGTGACATTCACCACTGAATTCCTAGAAGACAATTTATTTTATCTCATTACTCCGATTCCATGGTCGAATCCACGGCCGATCCCATGGAATGGTAATAGATAATTTTATTATTCCGAATCCGTAGTCGAATCCACGACTGATCCTATGGGTTAATAATAAATAACTATTCATCTTTATTACTCAGTTTCATGAATCATTCTCCACTGAATTTCTTAAATTAGTAATAAATACTCAACAACTGGGCGTCTGACTGTCATCGAGTAAGTCCTGAGAAAATGGTGCGTGTGTGTACTCGACGAATAATGCACAAACGAGCACCCAAACACACGAACATACTATCAAAGTATGGACGAACGAACGACCCATGGAAATAAAACAATAATTAATAAAATAAGGAAAGGCGTGGGGCCGGGCACACCGGCCGGTCATACCGTGGCCGGTCCCTCCCTTATTTTATTTTCACTAATATTTTTTATTTCCTCTCTCATCTCACAGAGATTCCTGATAAGCATGTATATGCTACATTTTATACCCATATTTATATTATCTATGATACAATATTTTACTTACTAATACTATTTTAGTGCTTTTGTAGAAAGTACAAGTGAATTCGATCATCCAGCGAATAAACAACAAAATGTGAGACTTAATGGTGTTTGCGACGAAAATGGAAAAATGTGGTTGGCCTAGTACTTCCATATATCAGCAACCACAATGATGAAATGTGGTTGGCCTGGTATTTCCATGTATCGGCAACCACAATGATCAATTATGCTGGCCTGGTATTTCTATATATCAGCAGCACTTATTATGCTGGCCTGGTATTTCCATGTATCAGCAGCCGGGTTGGCCTGGTATTTCCATGTATCAGCAACCACAATTATGAAATGGGATTTTCCTGGTATTTCCATATATCAGCAACCACAATGATGAAATGAGGTTGGCCTGGTATTTCCATATATCAGAAACCACAATGAAAAAAATGACAAAATGTAGCTGGCCTGGTATCTCCATATATATCAGCAACATAAAATTGTTTCATAGGCGAGGCACAAACGCAACAAATGAATTGAAATCAAAGTGGTGTTTGCACATGCAAAATGAAAATGAGAGTATTTTATCTTTCTTACTTTATTACAAATATATTCCACCGGGAAAGATACTTTATTTGCCATGTGAAGAACTAATTGAGGAATATTTACACGTGAGATTATTTTGGAAATAAAGTAACTCTTTTTTCATTTAGGAGATTTTGGAAATAAGGAATGATATTATTTCATTGGAAGAACGAGGTGGCAATAATATTTGGGGAAAGATATTGATGACGACATCAACTTGCATGCAAGATATTTTCATAGAATAATTTATTTTGATTCTTTGATTAATGAAATAAAAGAAAAGGAAGGTTATAAGAAGGGGTGTCGACTATTTGAGAGGAGAGCCCGGCCACAGGGCCGTGAGTAGAGAAGGGTTTTGATGTTTTGTTTTCGATTCTTCATTTTTCATTAGCTAGAGTTTGATTTTAATATGTTTATGGATTTTGAGAGAGTCATGTTAGGGTTTAGGTAGAAACCAATTTAATTGTGTAAACTCTACATTTATATGCTCAATAATGATTTGAATGACCAGTAGTTTTTCTTCATATGGCTTGGTATTTTATTGTTCATGTGATTTTCTTGATTATTTATGCTTTTCAATTGATATGGCGCGCTTTGGTTAAGTTCTTTGACGTGATATGCGTTAGGATTGATAGGTAATGCTTTAGAATCACTACCCATGAAGTGAAGAAAATTACAACGGAGAAACAATATTTGAAAATGCATGAAATATATTTTTAATGACTAGTAGAATTTGTATAATTAAGTGGTGGAAACTGAAAATCCTAATAACCCGCTCTCTTTTTGTATACTGTTAGAATTATTATTATTTCATTTTGTTCCAAATTTCTCAAAATCGTTCAAACATCATCTTGTCGATTAGTTAGTTTTGATATTAATTAGTAGTTGTATTTCACACTCCTCGTGGGAACGACCTTTACTTGCCATTGTTCTGCTAGTTAGACACTGTGCACTTGCAGTATTTTATTATAGGTTTCCCAACCTATCAATTCCCTCATCTCATAGGGTTTCCCTCACTTGAGAAAACTCCATTGTTTGTGAGAAACTCTTTGGTTTCCATGCTTTCATCGAACAAAAATAAGGAAAAGGTGTCACGGGACCGGGCCATATAGCCGTCCGGCCCTGCCCTAGACGTGGCCGGTCCCACACCTCACAATTCCTTATTTTCTCATATTATTATTTCCATCATCTCATGGAACTCCATCGTTTGACCGAAAACCCTAGTTTTTCAATATTTTCTCAAATATTGCTCAAACCATGGAAAAGACAAAAAGTCAAATGGTCACTCGACCAACCAGGCCTCCCACGTCAAAGATTTAAATATTATTATTTTAATATTCTCAAATTATCTGTCACCTGAGCAAAGTTCTTCTTGCTCATTCGAGCAAAATCAAGAGTTTCAGTCAAGATCAAACTCTTCTGAAAATCCAAAACATTGCTCGAACGATCGTCAGAAAATACCAAAACTCTCAGGACTGAGACAAGGACACCGTGGTGACGTGGGCATGTTCCCTTGACCGACCAAGGCCGGACCTAAGGTATGCAAGGATCCAGTCCCACACATTCTCACGGTTTTGACCTAATTTGCTAACAATTGCTCAAATTGTGTCCAAACTCTCTTCAACCGACTTGGGACTCGCTCAAACGACTGGCATCCGGTCCCATAAACACCAAGGGTCGGTCCCATGCCTCCTTGGACGGTCCCTCATCTATCCACAATTAGGTTTTACTGCCTAACGCTCACTCGAGAACTATTCTAATAAAGGATCAACACTAGCATTTGATCATTCTTTCACCAGCCGGTCAACAAAGGACCCCGGAGCACGCTCACTCGAGCACTTGGGTATGACATGGTCGTCCATTATCCCATGAATTCATTCCCACTTTACTCAATAACCTATTTTCAGTAATTCATCAATTGACGAACAATTGATCAAAAAATTAGGGTTTCGAACAAACGCTTGCTGAATCACAATTCTGAGAAGTTCAAACGCTAATAATTTCATGATTGATGCAGAAATCAACATCTAAATTAATTCTATAATATTCGACCCGGTCAATATTTTAATTAATTATTATTTGGTCACACTACCAATAAACCATCGAATAAGCAATACTTGCTCAATTGCTTGAATATTGATCCAACTATCAATATTCAGTAATTCATCGAGTGAGCAATGCTCGCTCAGACGCTCGATTCATATACTGATATTCAGTAATTTATCTATCAATTGCTGGAGCAATATTTGCTCATACTATCAACATTCATTTGAGAACTATGTCCTAGCAGATACTCGATCCATGAGTCATAGAGAATTCGACTATCATGCTCCAGTAAACAAAACTTAGACCCATCGTCTAATTAAGTCAAACGACTTACTAGTCAAATCCACGTTCATGAGACAATCAATCACGTCACATGGGGGATATCCATTAGGGTTTTGGTCTGGCGGCCTGCAGCATGTATGTTCATCCACGATGAGAATGTTAGTAAGTCTTGCAAGAAGTTGAGGGAGTTAGCAAAGTAGTGGGTAGACAATTAACCAACCCTCTCACGTACGAGAAACTGGTGAAACCACGATTTCCCACTTTCCCACTCTTTCACTCGAGCAACCGTCACACTTACTGGAGATCAATGTGTTTACATTTTCCGGAAATATAAATAAGTCTCTGATTCCATGATTGAACAAGTACGAAAAACACACAGAAAATCCACGAGGTATTGAACAGACAATCCATCGTCTAACCAAGAATCATCGTGTGACCAACACTCTTTCAATCACTCAAACTTATTCATAATTTGCAGAAACCCATAACACATTCACAGATTACCATTGATCTCACACAATTCTCAGCTTCCCTCAAACAGATCAACCCTCTTCCCTCTTTGTGACCGAATTGACTCTGGAACGTCCATTGAATTGGTTTAGCCCGGAGTCATACAGATTGGTCTCTTGAACTCAAAAGCACTCCCGTGCAGTGCATCTGTTTGAGCTTAGGCAGTTTTCTCGGTTGAGGAGTCTTCGATCGCTCGATCGTCTCTTCGTTAACTAAAAAACTAGGGAACCGTTTTTCCCCATCTAAAAGTATTAATCTTATGGTTTTATATATTGCAAACTTGTTATGGGATATGTGTGTTTTCATCCGTGAACTATGATTGTCCCATACTTTGTCAAAAGTTAAGTCTTTCATATGTCGATATGCATGTATTGATAAAAGAATAAATGAGCTTTTGACATTACAAAAGTTTTAAGCCTATTATATGTCATTATGCAAATATTGATGGAAGATAGGATGAACTTTTGTTTACGAGGATTATGTCTATTGAATGTCATTGTGCAAACAGTGATGGAAAATAGAATGAATCCTTGTCTATTCCGTAGTATTGATCTTTCCTGATCCATATTTTATGTATGTGCTGTGCGGCTCCTTAAGTTCTCTTATGTCGAGCATGACCAATTGAATTGATCACACTCTTGTAGCAATTTAGTTGTATATTGGTGTGATTTGTAGATAGTGGTAAAAGTGGTTCGATTCTCAGACTTGTGAAGGATATTAATTAGACTTAAATTCTAATATTAAAATAGAAAACTCACTAAAAATTATAGCAAACTCAATCAAAGTTGATATCAATAGTAAAAGAACACTGAGGCTATTTTCCAAATTCAAAGTGATTTAATCCAATATTTATATTCATGCAATTTTCTTGTTCAATTTGATTCTTACTATTGCAACGAGTAGATTTTCAAAAGCAATAATTGTAAATACCAAGCATGAAGCATCAAGAGTATAAAAACTAAGCATACTCCATCAAAATAAATCACAATCACTCAAATAAAAATCATATTCAATAATAATCCAAGGCAAATAATCATAATAATAATTGAAATAAATTAAATTAAATAGATTGTACCGCTTTTGGTTGGAAAAATAGCTTCCTCTATCGCCTCAGCAATGGGGTTTAGCTCCTCATATCAAAAACAGGTTCAAAATAATAAATCATGGCTCAAAAGGTGGTTTTGTTGAAGAGAATATATAAAACAACAGATCTGCAACGGTGTATAGATGTTACAGAAGTCACCGTTACAGTTGGTGTTGCAATACTGAAGATATACGTTACTAATCAACTGTTACAAGATCAGAAATTTAAGACCCTAGAATACGACTGTCCTGCACAGCTTAATGTTCTTCAGCTGTTAAACAACGACACTGTTCTGCGACTGTTTTCCGTGCGTCAATGTTCTTCGCGTTCTTCCTCTTCAGCAGCAGCAGCAGCAGCAGAAACAGAGTTTGATAAAACTCTGATTTCTTCTTCTCTGGCTCTCCTCAGGTCCCCAAACTCTCGACACACCTTCTATATGACCCAAACAATCTATTTATATCAAAAATACCGATAAATCTCTCCCAAATCTTCCAAAATCTCTTTCCTTCTCTTCACGGCAAAGTTGCGGCAATTTCTTGTTTTAGAATTTCTACGCGTTTTTGAGCTTTCCTTTTTATTCTAAACTCTTCCTTAGATAGATACAAATCTTTGGGAAGGTTTACAACACTTTAATCTCTCTAAAATTCCCTAAAACAGGTCACACACGTGACTTTCCATATTTTCTGTGTGATAAAAATCCGTCGATTGAGCCCAGTCTAATAGATTTCAACACCCATATCAGATTCCTAGACCCATAAGGAGTCTATCCTATGAAAATCAGAGGTTTAATCGACTTCAAACTCCTTCAAATCAAGAACCCTAAATCTGCCAGAACTGCATCTACTTTCCCGCCTTTTGAATTTCAAATGTTGAAGATGGTTGCCCCTTATCCAGGGTAGGGGTGCGATTAGCAGCTGCCTGGAAATGGGATGCCCCTTAGTAATTAGGTTACCCCTTATCCAAAGTGAGAGTCCGAATAACAAATGTCCTCGGGGTGCTTTCCGACAACTTTTCGAGCCGATTTTTTTCAAAAATGTTTATTGGCCAAAAATACCTACAAATAAATAAAACACCATAATAAGTACAAAAATGAGCCCTAACAATATATATAATCGAGACAAATCGGACACAAAAATGTGTCTATCAAATACCCCCAAACCTATTATTTGCTAGTCCTCGAGCAAAAATAAAATAGAAATAAAATCCTAACTCACTGTCGCAGGCATCGTCGATTGCATTTAGCGTATGCAATAAGCCTTTAAACACCTAGGTGTCCCTAGTGGCGGAGTGTTGTCTCCGGAGGGCTTACCAGAGGTATTACCCACAAATCCTTTATACTCCAGATCCTAGCTATCTGCACAGAACCTTGGAAGGAACTAAAGAATCTCCTTGGTTGGCATACTTATTGACTATAAGAGGAAGTACCCTGATGCGAAATTCCAATTGTTGTACACGAGTTTGCACTCAAGCATACTAAAATTCATATATAAGTGACAGAGCTCTACTCAGATAGTTGCACTATGGACATCAATATCCGGAGTCGAAACTAATCACATGGATAAATCAAGAATATGGGTATAGAGAAAAACATAGATGGTTTTGATGTTTACTAGATGAACGGTGTTTCTCATATCTGTCTGAAGGACTCCGCCAAAATGAACCTATCCTAATGGATTGAGATACCGGTATGACTAATATTAACACACTGGCATATACAACAGTACCAGTGGTCGATAATCCTAACTCTAGGTCAACACAACTGGCATATACATGGGTTCCAGTGGTCGACTTTATTGAATTTATTCCAGTTGGTCTGATGGTCTGTTTTTTTTTGTATCTCAATCACTCTAATTCACCCTAGCATTGGCAACAACTTGAATCGTGAGCCCCACCTAATCATTTAGAGAAACATAGTTTAAAAACAAAACAAAATAAAAACAGAATTGAAAAGGACTCAACGAGATATGGTGAAACTATCATGTTATTTCTAACACCTGAGCTCTGTGCTTTTATGAATAGACTCTTTAGATGTTGCCATCTAGTCAGATTGGTTCCTCAACTCCTACAACCAAAATGCTTCCATCCACTTAGATTGGTTAGTGCCATCCTTAATAGGGATAAATTTCTAGGATCTGGAGTTTATTTATTGGAACGAAAAGGTAACAAAAAGTTCTATCCCACCCCCAAACTTAAATCTAACATTGTCCTCAATGTTTCTAATCAAAGAACAACACCAAAAATATAAGTAACATGAGGAAATAGTAAAGAGAGAATTCGGAAAGATAGTACCTGGGTGAAGTGTAACCAAAAACCTACAAAAATATTATACAACATACAAAATCGCCTCGATGGTCAATCAAGGTAAACATGGTCCTCCAGAGGGATATCCTCAACATCACATGTAGGAAAAGGCTCTAAAAAGGGCTTCAATCGCTGACCGTTAACCTTCGAAGAACTACTACCATCTGGTGTCTCAATCTCAACAGCGCCATGAGGAAAAACAGTACGGACCACAAAAGGACCGGTCCACCGAGAGCGCAACTTCTCGGGGAATAGATGCAAACGAGTGTTATACAGAAGAACTTTTTGACCTGGAGAAAATGACTTTCGTAAAATATTCCTATCATGCACAAGTTTCATTTTGTTCTTATACTCCTTAGCACTATCGTATGCATCTCTACGAATCTCGTCCAACTCATTGAGCTGGAGCTTTCTTTGAGCTCCTGCCTTGTCAAGTGAAAAGTTTAAGTTCTTAATAGCCCAATAGGCTCGATGCTCTAACTCAACAGGCAGGTGACATGCCTTCCCAAACACTAAACCATAAGGTGACATTCCAATGGGTGTCTTAAACGCAGTACGGTAAGCCCATAAGGCATCAGTAAGCCTCGACGACCAGTCTTTCCTATTTGGGTTAACTGTTTTCTTTAGAATACGTTTAATTTCCCTATTGGAAACCTCTACCTGACCACTAGTCTGAGGGTGATATGGGGTTGCTACTTTATGGGTAATACTGTATTGTTTCATTAAAAGAGCAAACGGTCTATTACAAAAGTGTGAACCTCCATCACTAATTATAGCTCGCAGCGTACCAAAACGTGTAAGTATATTCTCTTTCAAAAACTGGACTACGACCCTGTGGTCATTCGTTTTACACGGAACCGCCTCAACCCACTTAGACACATAGTCTACACGACAAGTATGTAAAGATAACCAAACGAAATAGGAAATGGACCCATAAAATCAATGCCCCACACATCAAAGACCTCAATCACTAAAATAGGGTTCAAAGGCATCATATTTCTACGGGAAATGGTTCCTAACTTCTGGCAACGCTCACAAGAAACACAATGACTATGGGAATCTTTAAACAACGAAGGCCAGTAAAATCCACACTGCAAAATCTTAGCAGCAGTCTTCTTAGCACTAAAATGACCCCCACATGCATGTTCATGACAAAAGGAGATAATACTAGACTGGTCACTCTCAGATACACATCTCCTAATAATCTGGTCCGGACAATACTTAAACAGATAAGGATCGTCCCAAAAGAAATGCTTAACCTCGGCTAAAAACCTAGAACGATCTTGCTTACCCCAATGTTGAGGGGTTCGACCAGTAACAAGATAATTCACTATATTTGCATACCAAGGTGATTGGGAAACAGAGAACAATTGTTCATCAGGAAAGCTATCCCTTATAGGAAGGGAATCACTAGGGGAACTAACAACTAGCCTAGACAAGTGGTCTACTACATTTTCTGCACCCTTTTTGTCTCTAATGTCTGGGGAAAATTCCTGTAACAATAGGATCCATCTAATCAATCTAGGTTTGGTATCCTTCTTAGATAAAAGGTATTTCAAAGCAGCATGATCTGTATAGATTATGATCTTAGAACCTAATAGGTAGGACCTAAACTTATCCAAGGCAAACACGATGGCTAAAAGTTCCTTCTCGGTAGTTGTGTAGTTCATTTGGGCATCATTCAGAGTTTTGCTAGCATAATAAATCACATGAAGTAATTTGTTTTCTCGTTGTCCTAAAACGACGCCTATAGCATAATCTGAAGAATCACACATAATCTCAAAGGGTAGGTTCCAGTTAGGTGCCTGGACTATCGGGGCAGTAGTGAGTAAAGTTTTAAGCTTCTCAAAAGCCTCTAAACAAGCATCATCAAAGACAAACTTAACATTTTTTGCAAGCAAATTGCAAAGAGGTCTAGAAATCAAGCTAAAATCCTTAATGAATCGACGGTAAAAACCTGCATGTCCTAGGAATGACCTAATATCTTTTACGGTTTTTGGGACCTGTAAAGTCTTAATAAGGTCAACTTTGGCTTTGTCTACCTCTATACCCTTTGAAGAGACGATGTGCCCTAACACAATTCCTGATTTAACCATGAAATGGTATTTTTCCCAATTAAGCACTAAATTTTTTTCCTTACACCTAGTCAACACTAATGTCAAATGATGCAAGCACTCATATAAATGTCAAAAGACCTCTAAGAACCGTTCTACCATATCAGAAAATATGCTCATCATACAACGCTGAAAAGTTGCAGGGGCATTACATAGCCCGAAAGGCATGCGTCTATACACAAAGGTACCAAAGGGACATGTAAAAGTGGTTTCTCTTGGTCTTCTTGGGCAATAACGATCTGATTATAACCGGAGTAGACATCTAAGAAGCAATAGTGACTATGTCCAGCTAATCACTCTAGCATTTGGTCGATAAAAGGAAGGGGAAAGTGATCCTTCCTTGTGACCTTGTTCAATTTCCTATAGTCAATACACACACGCCATCCCGTGGTCACTCGGGTTGGGATTAATTCATTATTATCATTCTGGACTACAGTGATACCTGATTTCTTGGGGACAACCTGAACAGGGCTGACCCACTTACTGTCTGAAATTGGGTAAATAATACCCGCATCTAACAACTTAAGCACCTCTTTTCGAACTACCTCTTTCATGTTAGGGTTCAGTCGACGTTGCATCTCCCTAGAAGGTTTGGAGTCTTCCTCTAAATGAATCTGATGCATACACACAGTAGGACTTATACCCTTAATGTCTGCTATAGTCCACCCTAAAGCTTCCTTATTGTCTTGAAGTACATTTACTAGCCTACTTTCCTGATCACTATCCAAATCGGAAGCTACAATCACAGGTAAAGTCTCAGATGGGCCTAAAAACACATACTTTAGAGTATCGGGTAGTGGTTTAAGGTCCAACTTTGGGGGCTCTTCTAAAGAAGGAATTAGGGTAGTCTCAGAAACTGGTAACGGTTCGAACCTAGCTTTCCATCTATCAGTGTCTAACACAGGGGTAGAATCTAATAGAGCATTCACCTGTTCAATAGTGCTATCGTCGTCAAAATCTAAACCAAAATGGGATAGACAACTTTCTAATGGGTCTTCAGACAAGATGTTTGGTAATGACTCCTGAACTAAGGCTTCTATCATGTTCACCTCCTCAACACATGTGTCATCTAGCTCATGAGGTTGCTTACTGACATTAAAAATGTTCATCTCCATAGTCATATTACCAAAAGATAAACTCATCACACCATTTCGACAGTTAATGATCGCATTAGACGTAGCTAAAAATGGGCGACCTAAAATCACAGGTATCTGGTTCTCTGGGTCAGGGACAGGTTGGGTATCTAGGACCACGAAATCCACTGGATAAATAAACTTGTCGACCTCAATAAGAACATCCTCGATAACACCTCGAGGGATTTTAACAGACCTATCAGCTAACTGCAGTGTCATCTGAGTAGGTTTCATTTCACCAAGTCCTAGCTGTAAGTATACATGGAATGGCAGTAAGTTCACACTGGCTCCTAAGTCAAGTAAAGCTTTTTCTACCCGGAAGTTACCTATTGTGCAAGCAATGGTAGGAGAACCTGGGTCTTTGTACTTTGGAGTTGTGGTGTTCTGAATGATTGAACTTACGTGACTAGCTAAAAAGGCTTTCTTATGGACGCTAAGTTTTCGCTTTCGCGTACACATATCCTTAAGGAACTTGGCATAAGCAGGAATTTGCCTAATTGCATCTAATAAGGGAAGGTTTATGGTAACTTGCTTAAAAACCTCCACTATGTCATTAAAGTTCGATTCCTTCTTTGTTGGTACTAATAGCTGAGGAAATGGGGCTCTAGGCCTAAAATCAGACCTTTCAGGAACCGAATTCACATCATCAGAAACTTTATCAGTCTCTTCAGCTACTGGTCCTGAGAGGTGAGATCCTGAGGGGTGAACTACAGTATGTTCACTATCGGGCATGGTTACCTTATTGTCTACAACTCTACCACTTCTAAGGGTTCTAACAGCATTCAATTGATTCGATGGTTTTGCACCTAATTCATGAACTCCTCTAGGGTTGGGTTGTGTTTGACTAGGAAACTTACCTTTTTCTCTCAAAGAATCACTTATCAGACCAACCTGGGTTTTTAACTCGGAAATAGCCTGACTATTTTCTTGTCCTATCCTGTTACTAGCTTGTAGACTCTGTTCTACGGATAACTGAAATTTTGCAGTTTGCTGAGTTAACAAGGCGAGAGATTCCTCTAAACTTAGGATTTTCTTATCTGACTGATTCTGAAACTGAGCTAGTCCTGAAGGATTCTTAGTATAGCCAAAACCTGGGGGAGCATTAGAATTACTAAACTGACCTTGACTTTGGCCCTTAGACCACGAAAGGTTCGGATGGTTTCTCCAACCAGGATTATAGGTTTCTGAATATGGGTCAATCTTTTGACGGTTATCAAATCTAGTGTTATTATAAAGAGCATTGGCCTGCTCTTCAATATTCTGGCCTTCCCAAAAAGGCTCCACTCTACCACTAGTCTGGCCCACTTCTAAGGCTTCTAACCTTTTTGCTATAGCAGCAATTTTGGCATCTGATTCATAGCCTCCTTCTACCCTATTAACGTTTCCTCTACTTAAAAGAATTTTTTCTGGGGTGCCCTACTATTTTCCCATTGCTGGGTTTTTTCGGCGATTTCATTAAAAAATTCCATCGCCGCATCAACAGTTTGGTTTTCAAATCCACCAGTGCATAGAGACTCAACCATGGTCGTTGTGGAATAATCTAAACCCTCATAAAGGATCTGAACTAGCCTAACCTTTTCTAAACCATGATGAGGACACTGGGATAATAAATCATTGAACCTTTCCAAATACCTATAAAGATTCTCCCTCTTGTTGTGAAAATGTGCATATTTGCGTCCTAATAGACGATGTTTTGTGCCTAGGGAAAAACTTATTGAAAAAGGCAGATGTAAGTTTTCATATGTCTCAATTGACTCGGAGTCCAAACTATACAGCCACGACTTGGCCTTATCTTTCAGGGAAAATGGGAATAACCTAAGAAAAAGCATCATCTAAGCCTCTAATTCTTAGAGTACTACAAATTTCCTCAAAATCCCTAACATGGTAATAAGGGTTTTCATTTTCTTTCCCTAAAAAGATTGGGAGCATCTGTAAGGTCCCAGGTTTCAGTTCATAGGGTGCCTCCGTTTCAGCTAACTTAATACACGAAGGACGAGTAGTCCTAGTTGGATTCAACAAGCTTTCAAAGTTGCCATTTTGGCGCTATCGGAGCAACAGGATTCTCTCCTCAGTCAAAGGACGTTCAAAAACAGACTCTTCAAAAGTCGGACTTTCTAGATTAAGGTAATCGAGACGCTTCGAACTACTAGGTTTCTCTTTAACAAATCTACCTAGTGCGTCTCTTTTACGTTCAGGCATACAATAGAATTTTCTAAATTGGAAGGGTAAGCAAACACAGATCAAGGCCGACTCAACCAAATCAAACCTATTGATTTCTAGCAAACAAAAAGCATGATGGCTCCACTTAGATTGTTTCTAGACCAGCTTCTAATCCTTCGAACGGGAATTCGTTACAATTTAAGCAAACCCCTCTGGAATCAATCCGAGTTAACGTAAGTTGAATAGAGGCGAGGGAAGCTCGGTGGAGCTTTGATACCCAAGGCCTCACCGGTATTACAAGGCGGCGCAGTCACGCATTCAACTTACAGAAACCGTCAAGAACTTCGAAGTATGCTTAAAAGAGTAACCAATATTTTTCGAATGACTTTCCTGTTAAGCTCGTTACCCTATCGGTCTCGTTCTAGTCAAAATTTTAGGCTTAGGTTCGCGTAGGTTACGTGTTCCTAAAGCGGGCAAGAAGAGAACAGTGATGAAATCTGAACCCTTATCTTGTATGGCCAGGCCTTGCCATTTACTAGAAAAATAAATGTCTGTATTCAGTCCTCAACATATATGCATACGAAGGAGTCCAGTAACTCGCTGACAGGGGATTCGCGAGTGTTTAGAATCTTACCTCCCGTTCCAGACGGGGGATGAATCGGTTGTAGTCGACTCGGGCCACTGACTCCGATGTCTAGTGTACAAACCCAAGGTGCAAAGACAATATCGTAATTGTCCTCCTTCTCTGCAAATAATTTATATTTAAAGTACCCTTCCGTAGGGTAATAAAAAAAAAATGTCCCAAAGTCCAAAAGTCAAAAAAAAAAAATAATAAAGAAAAATTACAAAAATAATAAACCCTAATACAATTTTTTTTTAAAAGAAAATAAACAAACCCTAAACTAAAATTGTCTAAAATAAAATTGTCTTCTTTTCTGTTCTTTTTGCTTTAATCTTTAGCTCCAAGTCTATATGAAATCACCAAACTCTTTGGCTCAATTTTCTTTATGATCCAGAACCTGTAGACACAAGATAAATACCCAAAAACATAAAAAAAGACAAAAATAATAAAAAAATAAAAAATAATAATGAAGAAATAAATCTATAACCCTAAAAACCAGTCCGCGTTGGCGGCGCCAAAAATTGGTGTGATTTGTAGATAGTGGTAAAAGTGGTTCGATTCTCAGACTTGTGAAGGATATTAATTAGACTTAAATTCTAATATTAAAATAGAAAACTCACTAAAAATTATAGCAAACTCAATCAAAGTTGATATCAATAGTAAAAGAACAGTGAGGCTAAGATTCCACTATTTTCCAAATTCAAAGTGATTTAATCCAATATTTATATTCATGCAATTTTCTTGTTCAATTTGATTCTTACTATTGCAACAAGTAGATTTTCAAAATCAATAATTGTAAATACCAAGCATGAAGCATCAAGAGTCTATAAACTAAGCATACTCCATCAAAATAGATCACAATCACTCAAATAAAAATCATATTCAATAATAATCCAAGGCAAATAATCATAATAATAATTGCAATAAATTAAATTAAATAGATTGTACCGCTTTTTGTTGGAAAAATAGCTTCCTCTATCGCCTCAGCAACGGGGTTTAGCTCCTCATATCAAAAACAGGTTCAAAATAATAAATCATGGCTCAAAAGGTGGTTTTATTGAAGAGAATATATAAAACAGCAGATCTGCAACAGTGTATAGATGTTACAGAAGTCACCGTTACAGTTGGTGTTGCAATACTGAAGATATACGTTACTAATCAACTGTTACAAGATCAGAAATTTAAGACCCTAAAATACAACTGTCCTGCACAGCTTAATGTTCTTCAGTTGTTAAACAACGACACTGTTCTGCGACTGTTTCCCGTGTGTCAATGTTCTTCGTGTTCTTCCTCTTCAGCAGCAGCAACAACAGAAACAGAGTTTGATAAAACTCTGATTTCTTCTTCTCTGGCTCTCCTCAGGTCCCCAAACTCTCGACACACCTTCTATATGACCCAAATAATCTATTTATATCAAAAATACCGATTAAATCTCTCCCAAATCTTCCAAAATCTCTTTCCTTCTCTTCACGGAAAAGTTGCGGCAATTTCTTGTTTTAGAATTTCTACGCGTTTCTGAGCTTTCCTTTTTATTCTAAGCTCTTCCTTAGATAGATACAAATCTTTGGGAAGGTTTACAACACTTTAATCTCTCTAAAATTCCCTAACACAGGTCACACACGTGACTTTCCATATTTTCTGTTGTGATAAAAATCCGTCGATTGAGCCTAGTCTAATCGATTTCAACACCCATATCAGATTCCTAGACCCATAAGGAGTCTATCCTATGAAAATCAGAGGTTTAATCGACCTCAAACTCCTTCAAATCAAGAACCCTAAATCTGCCAGAACTGTATCTACTTTCCCGCCTTCCCCTTATCCAGGGTAGGGGTGCGATTAACAGCTGCCTGGAAATGGGATGCCCCTTATTAATTAGGTTACCCCTTATCCAAAGTGAGAGTCCGAATAGCAAATGTCCTCTGTGTGCTTTCTGACAACTTTTCGAGCCAATTTTTTCCAAAAATGTTTATTGGCCAAAAATACCACCAAATAAATAAAACACCATAATAAGTACAAAAATGAGCGCTAATAATATATGGAATCGAGACAAATCGGACACAAAAAATGTGTCTATCATATATTCCGATTGAATTAATCATGGGTTTTCTTGTGGTTAGTTTAATTAAGTATTTTTGGATTCAAATTCATATTCGTATGTGATTTGTTAAGTCCAAAGAAATCCTTCTTTTCTTGTGAAAGGAAGGTCGTTCTTGTTGTTATTTCGGGAATGACATTATATAGGGGAGAGTTCTTAATTGAACTTGTGCTTAATTGCCAAATCTTTTTGGGGAGTGCGACTGTGGAATATTCTAAAGGTTATCTTGTATCTTTATAAACTCCTTGATGAATTCATTTAGCTTCGGCTATATGATGGCATCTAAAAAGTTGATATGTGCTTGCTTTTGGTTATTAAATGTCTCTATGGAAACTTCATTAGGATCCCACTAGTTTTCGTACCTTTGCCAATTTTATTGACAAAAAGGGGGAGAATTAATGTGTAGTTCACACTACAGATACATATGGTTTTTTAATCACTATGTAAGGAGGAGTGGTTTCCATGTGAGATGGAGTATTGATTAAGGGGGAGTGATACATACCACCACAGTATTGTTGTCGAAGTTGTGATACAATTGAACTTTGATGTTGTGTAATAATACCAAGACACTGTATAACAGTGATTGAGAATTCTTATTTTCTCATTGTCATGACTACGGATTTTCAACAACGGTGATACTAAACTTACAACCTTTGGGATCATTGGAGTACTTGTAAGTGACGAAGATCTCGAGTAATGTTGAAGAACCAAGAAGATCAGACATGTGGAAGAGAATCTACAAAAATTTGTTTATCTATTTTTGTATTCCATATGTATTGATAGTTTTGTCACTAAAATTGACAAAGGTGGAGATTGTTAGATCACTTCTCGGTCGAACTCGCATGCGTTGTTATCTCAAGCATGTTTGTCAATGTTAGTGATCAAAACTATAAGTCTTGATTTCTAGTCTACTATTAGCTAAGTCTCGGACTAGGATAGAAAGTGTAGTTGAGCTCAATACTCCATGGAGATCATCATACAAAGAAGAAGAACTACTCAAGGAACTGGTGGAACTTCATCGACTAAAAGGTATATGGAGACTTGAACTTATCTATCACTCAAAAGTACATCTACTTTATCTCCTATCTTGAGACAAAAGTCGTTCTGCTATATATACTTTGATTATACACATTTGCTATTTCGGTCCGAGTTTATCTCGCTTATCTATTTCTCGAAATATGTGTTGGTAATCTTTCGCTTTGGCCAAGTTCATCTTTACTAGTGAAGAAAGTCATGTTAATTTTCAATCACTTGAAAAATGGCTTTAACGAAAAATGGTTTGTAAACAATAACTATATAACGTCCTCTAAGAATGTTTCAATGATTGAAACGAGAGTTTAGATTATATAACCACTGTTTGGTAACTCATACATGTATAGGTCCTTATTCCTTGAACCAAAGTATGCGTACTTTGCTGCTCAGGAAACCAGAACAGAATCTGCGAACCCAATCCGCGTACCCGTACGCGTACTATCGGAGGTTCTCTTCCCGAGAAAATCTGTTGGAGTTTATGAACTATTTACAAACTTATTTCGGGTACTTAAGTACGCATACTTAAGTTAGTTATTTTCTAAAAACGATTATTCGTGAACTTAAACTTATATAAACTAAGGAATGTAAGTTTGCAAACCGTGGCTATAAAGTTCATGAATCGATTCAAGTGAATCAAATCGTTTTTGTTTCAATTGTGTCTATTATAAGATCTAAGCAATTGAACAACTCTCTAACTAGTCCATTTGAGTCATTTGAACTAGTTGTGGTAATTAAAGAAGAATATGGTTGATATGAAAGTGCTCATATGGCTAACCATTTGGTTAACTACTGTTGAACCAACTAGATGTACATGTTTGGGTACGGTTACACAAACCTATATAAACGTGCATTTCATTTGTGTGTAACAATCTAAGTTTCGATCTATCGGTTGAAAGATATTATCTTGAATCTAATCAGGTTTTCATATAACGACGAATATTGAATGCTTTGTTACTAAGCTAACATTGATTGCAAACCCTGATTTGAAAAACTATATAAGGGAGAACTCTAGCAACAGGGAAACATAATCCCCACACCTCCTGTGTGATACTAGTTGTGTTAGCTAGAGTCGATTCTCCTTTAACCTTAGGTTCTACCGAGACCCTGTAGGTTAACGACTTGAAGACTTCATTGGGATTGTGAAGCCAGACCGATACTACTTTCTCTTAGTTGTGTGATCTGATCTTGCTGTTTCTATCGTACTAAGTACAATCGTAAGGATTGGCTTGATATTTATTTCTCCGATAGGCAAGATATAAAAGTAGTCACAAACATCTTCGTCTCATCGTTTGTGATTCCACAATATCTAGCTTCGCCATCATACGATTTAGATTATTGTGAGGTGATTGATAATACTGAGCTGTTCTTCGGGAATATAAGTCTGGTTTATCAATTGGTTCCTGTTCACCTTGATTTATCAAAAGACGGAACAAAAACTCGTAGATATTTCTGTGGGAGACGGATTTTTTCTATTACCGTTAGGGATGGAAATGGGGCGGGGACCTTGAATCCCATCCCCTACCCCGTTCAAAAAACCAAAACCCATCCCCTACCCGTTCCCTATAAGAATGGGGCGGGGACGGGTATGGGGAATCCCCGTAGGGGATGGGTTTCCCACGGGTTACTATAACATTATAATAAATATTTAAAATTTTATAAATAATAATAATTTGGAAATAATTATAATGGTTCAAACAATGAAACCAACTTAAGCAGTTCATTTTAAAATTTTAAGCTTATAATAATACAACTAAAACTGGAAAATAAAGGAAACAATTGATACATAATTGAGTATTATGGTTCCTTTTACTTCTTAGTTGCTCATTATTAACCATCTTCCTCCATGTTAATCATTTCATCATGATCTTCTTCGTTATCTTCCAAAAAATTTCCTCGATTAGATATAATAGGTTATGGTATGGGGCGGGTATGGGGTGGGGACCTTGAATCCCATCCCCACCCCATCCCCACATCACAATTTCCGGGGATTCCCCGTACCCCATCCCATTCCCCGTTTATACGGGTAAAACCCTAACCCATAAGGGAGGATCCCCACGGGGATAGGTTTGGGTGGGGCAAATTGCCATCCGTAATTACCGTAGAATTTTCTGTGTGATACAGATTTGTTTATTAAAGTCTTCGACTTTGGGTCGTAGCAACTCTTAGTTGAATCAAATCATTTTTGTTTCAATTGTGTCTATTATAAAGATCTAAGCAATTGAACAACTCTCTAACTAGTCCATTTGAGTCATTTGAACTAGTCGTGGTAAAGAAGAATATGGTTGATATGAAAGTGCTCATATGGCTAACCATTTGGTTAACTACTGTTGAACCAACTAGATGTACAATCATAAGGATTGGCTTGAGATTGATTTCTCCGATAGGCAAGATATAAAAGTAGTCACAAACATCTTCGTCTTATCGTTTGTGATTCCAAAATATCTAGTTTCGCCATCATACGATTTAGATTATTGTGAGGTGATTGATAATACTGAGCTTCTCTTCGGGAATATAAGTCTGATTTATTGGTTCCTGTTCACCTTGATTTATCAAAAGACGGAACAAAAACTCGTAGGTATTTCTGTGGGAGACGGATTTTATCTATTACCGTAGACTTTTCTGTGTGATGCAAATTTGTTTATTAAAGTCTTCGACTTTGGGTCGTAGCAACTCTTGGTTTTGGGTGAGATCATCTAAGGGAATCAAGTGCGTAGTATACTGTTGGTATCAAAGACGTAGGAGCGCAACTGTACCTTAGATCAGTGTGATATTGATTGGGGTTCAACTACAGTCTAAAACGAAGTTAGTTTGTAGTAGGCTAGTGTCTGTAGCGGCTTAATACAGTGTGTGTTCAATCTGGACTAGGTCCCGAGGTTTTTATGCATTTGGTTTCCTCTGTAATAAAACTTCTAGTGTCTGTGTTATTTCTTTTTCGCATTATATTTTGTTATATAATTAAAATATCACAGGTTGTGCGTTTGAATCGATGAATTGGGAAATCCAACCTTTGGTTGTTGATTGAAATTAATAGATACTTGAACATTGGTCTTTGGTACCGTTCAAGTGATTTCTCTTGTATTCAATTAGACTCGCATATTTCTATTTGCTTGAGTAAGTATTGAATCGAGAAAGAGAGATATACTTTTATTAAGATTGAGTCTGACTGTCTAGTTGATTCTCTTAAAAGTATATTGGAGTTAGTCCATACAGATTTCTAATCGAAATATTGGGTGTGGTTGTTAGACCCCCGCTTTTTCAAATACGACTATAAGAAACATTCCATCGTTGAAGGAAATAACCTTGATACTCTATCCATAAATTCTCTGGTAGGAAAGCTAAAGATTTTTTATCTGGAACTTAGTAAAAGAGAAAAACTTCGAACGAGCTGCAATTCTGTTGCTTCCTCTGTTGTAATTTCTCTGTGTCCAAAATTGATTGATCTGGAGGATGAGAATTTCTTTAACTCTACTCTTTCACTGTGTGTTCAACAATTAAAGAAAACTCTTAGGAGAAGAAAAAGAAGGTCTCGAAAAAAATCTTCCTCAATCAATGAAATAGATAAGAAAGTTCATAAAACTATGTTAATGTAACTCATTCCATGTGCTACAAATGTGATCATCACATTTCGGGTGTTCCTGATAAGGAAGTGAGTGAGATAACCAAAGCATGGATGGAAACTCTTGACTAATGTCCTGAGGAAAAAGCCTGTGAAAGTTCTCTCACTTATTTTGCTGATAATCACTCTTGTTATTCCAATGGCTCCGACTATTCCATGATAAACAATCAAACTTCTCCAGAAGAAAATTTCAATCTCTTGACTAAACACCTCTACTTGATTAAGAGAAATTTTCAAACTGGAAAAGGAAGCCTGGATTAAAAGGATTGAAAATATGGAATGTCATCTGAAAACATTAAGACAAGAAAATGCGACATTTCGAAATTGTGGTTTTAAAGAGAAAGATCGATGCTCTTCGATATATTTTTGCAAACCAAATTAACATATTACTCCTGTAATTTTGTCGTGTTCTAATCACTCTCATAGTGAGAAAGACATGGTAAAATTTACAGTAAATCGTGAGTATACCTTGTACAAAAATCAGGATTGCCCAGAAACGGTTTGCACAAAAAATCTTTAAAAAACTTCTTTTAAATCAAGCTATCAAAGAAGAAAAGCAAATCTCATAAGAAATCTAGGTCATTGTCTAAAGAGATTTTCAGAACCATTCATAGTGTGCAAAAATCGATAAACAATCTGTTCAGAAAAATAAAGGGAAGAAATATATCTTCTTTGGATTATCACTCCACAAAAAGGAATCTGAAACAAGGTTTAACAGAATCATCCTCCTCTCTTGTGAAACCTCCCGATCCTTCTTTAGGTGGGAGAAATTACATTTATAAGTTTCATGATTGTTCTTGTCCGTTTTTCCCTTGGAAAAGAACTATAATCTAAAGAGGGATGTGAAAATATTTCTACTGACTTGTTCGTGTATCTCCCTAAAATTGCTTTAATTCGGTTATTGAGCCATAAACCATTTCTGAACACTTGGATGGTCTTCCTATCTAAACTCTTTTAAGTTTCTGTTAGGGTTTGTGTCAAAGGACTTCTTGGAAAATTTTCCCATCTCTTCTTCCTTTTAAATAGAAGATTTATTTACCTTAAGCAAGCATTTCATTTACCTTCTCTATCATGTAATCATTAAGTCTTTACAGTAAAGAAGATGATGTATGGACTGTTCTCTTTCCCTCTAAGAAAGTTCGTTTTGGTTCCTTCGATAATGAGATGTGTCAAGATAAACGTGATTCATCCTCTGATGGAAATCCCACTGTTTCTCATTTTGATAAACTCTTATTAACCATGAATCTTGTCTTAGGGCAAGTACGTGCATTGAAGAGTGAACTAGAATCCCCAATCAAAAGAATTGAAGACAAGATTGATAACCTTGAATCCAGGATTGATCTAATCGAAGATGAGCTTGATGATTATAGGGAATATGAGAAGAGTCTTCAAAGTAAGTGAAATGACATTTGTTTCTTGCTTAATTTTTATCTAGGAAACTTCTTATGAGAATTTATTCTTGTGTTTTAAGAAGGATAACTAGGATTTGGAATAATAATTATTGTGAGTACACATAGCTATTGCCAACGATTTTCTTCTTGCAATGTTTTTAGATTTATTTATTTAAATTCTAAAGTTTATTTGGAAGATGATTTTGCAGTATTAATCTTTATTGGTTTTATATATTGCAAAAATTGTTATGGTATATGTGTGTTTGCATTCGTGAACTATGATTGTCCCATATATGTCAAAAGTTAAGCCTATTATGTCATTATGCAAATATTGATGGAAGATAGGATGAAATTTTGATTGCAAAGATTAAGTATATTATATGTCTTTATGAAAATATTGAGGAAAAATAGAATGAATCTTTGAATATTCCACAATATTGATCTTTCCCTGATCCACTTCTATGTGAAAGTACTGTGCGGCTCCGTAAGTTTTCTTATGTTTAGCATTTCCGATTAAATTAATCATGGCTTCACTTGTGGTTAATTTAATTGAGTTTTCTGGATACAAATTCATGACTCATGCAATTTGTTAATTTCCAAAGAAATCCTTCTTTTCTTGTAAAAGTAAGGTCGCTCTTGTTGTTCTTTCGGGGATGACATTTTATGGGGAGAGTTCTTAATTGAACTTGTGCTTAATTTCCAAATCTTTGTGGGGAGTGGTTATCGTGGGAGATGAAGTATCGACTAAGGGGGAGTGATACATATCACCATAGTATTGTTGTCAAAGTAGTGATACAATTGGACTTTGATGTTGTGTGATAATACTATGACACCGTATAACAATGATCGAGAGCTACTGTTTTCTCATTGTTATAGCTACGGATCTTCAACAACTATGATGCTGAGTTGAACACGTTCAGAATCACTGGAGTACTTGGAAGTGACGAAGATTTCGAGTAATGTTGAAGAACCAAGGAAATCAAGCATTTGGATGAGAAGCTACAAAGTTTATTTATTTTGTAATCCATATGTATTGATAGTTTTGTCACTAAAATTGACAAAGGGGGAGATTATTAGAGCACTGCTCGGTCGAACTCGCAAGCGTTGATATCTCAAGCTTGTTCTCAAGTTTAGTTGCCAAAACTATAAGTCTTGATTTCTAGTCTACTTATACCTAGGTCTCGGATTAGGATAGAAAGTGTAGTTGAGCATTAGACTTCACGACGTTCATCGATTGAAGACGAAAAACTACTAAGGGGAACTTGTGGAACTTCATCAAAAAAAGGTATATGGATACTTGAACTCATCTATCACTCAAAAGTCTATCTACTCTATCTCCTATTTGAGACAAAAGTCGTATAGCTATATGGACTTCGATTATACACATTTGATATTTCGAGCTGAGTTTAACTCGCTTACATATTTCTTGAAATATGGACTGGTAAGATTTTGCTTTAACCAAGTTCATCTTATATTCTTGACGAAAGTCAAAAGATGATCATATGAAAATCTCCTGGTAACATCTTACATGATTTGTGTGAGACATTCATTTGATGTAGACTCGAAATATTTTATATTGATCATTCGATCACTTGAAAATTGCTTTGAAGTTAATAGTTTGTGTGAGACATCTACTGTCGTCTTCTAAGAATGTTTCGATGATTGAAATGGGAATTTAGAACAAATAACCATGATTGGATATAACACAGTATGCGTACTTGTATGCTAACTGTTGCAAGTTATTCCAAGTCCGAGAACCATGGTAGGCATACTGATAGACGCATTATGTGTCTATTTTGATCTCAATTATCTATTTTTATTAGTGCTCATTTTGTAATTATTTTAGTTTTTTTTATGTTTATGTAGGTGTTTTTGGAGAAATAATCTCTTGCGGAGAAATTGGCTCGAAAAGTGGTATTTACACACTCTGGAGAAAGTACTAAAGGCACCCCACAAATATGTTATTGGCACCCGGAGGAGTTGTTAAAGGAACCATGAAAATTTATTATTTACGCCCCAGAATTACCAAGGGACACCCAAATTACTAAAGGCACCTCAGCAGTAGGATAAGGGGTAACCATCTTCAACATTTTAATTTCAATTTTGGCGGGAAAGATCGGCAGTGAAGAACATATTTTGGATTCGAATTTGATGGAGGTTTGGAGGAGATTCAATCACATAAATTCATTGGGCTGGACTTGGTTAAGTCAAACATGCCAGATATAGGTGTTTTATCGAGTTAACTTGGGCCAGATCATCGACTAATCTGTTAAACAAGGAAGGAAAGTTTCGGGTATTTCTGTCGATTCCAGATATGGAGATTAAGTGGAAAAGAAAGAATATCTTCTCTGATTGTATTTTATCTTTGGAGGATTTGTAGACAACTCAGCACGCATGAATAAGAAGGAAACTGAGGAGAAAAAAAATATCATTCTCGAGATAATTTGTGTATTAGGAAGTAACGCAGTAAACTTGGGAGGATATAGTACTGTGAGATTTGAATCTATCATCAGACAAGGAAGATTCGTATTGTACAAGGAAACTCAGGGAGACGCGTAAAGGAATTGGCAGACATATTTTCCGAGACTTTGGAAAGAAGAAAAGGAGAATTAAATCGGTATTTTTGGTAGCTGAGTGTGTATAAATAAAGAGGTACGAATACCAGAAGGGTTATCGATAGTTTGGGTATACTTTGGGGTAGAGCAGAGGCCGGAGAATCGAAAAATCAGAAGTTGCAGGAAGTAGTTCTGCTACTGCACAACTCAAGAACACGAAGAACTTAATACTTTCAAGAACTGTCGTGAAGCTACAGTGACTGCGACATAAATCTGTTATTGTTTTTTGTAACATTTGATCATTATTTGTGAACACCTTTCGACCAATGAATTCATATTTTGAGTGTGTTTCCATTATGATGAGCTAATTTCCTCGTAAACAAGGCAATGTATAAAGCTACTTACGCATGATTGATGGGTAACTATTTTATTTTCTCTAGTTTTATTATATAATTCACTTAATCACTGATACTGCAGATTTTTAAATAGTTTGCATGATTTTCCTAATTAGTTGTTATTCAATTTGGTAGGTTATGCTTTGTTAAATCTATTGTTAATCTATGTTTAAGGTTTACAAGTAATATTTGAGAATCTGTCTAATTTTTAGTGGGTTGAGATAAAAAAAGAATTTAAAAGTTGATTAGAATTTTGAAATCCTTATCAATCAATAATGAGTAGTAGTGGAATCCAAAGTCTTGGTTATTTTTAAAACCCTGATATCACTTTCAATTTTTTTTTTCTTTATTTTTAGTATTAGAAATTATTCTAAAACCAAAATCTCTACAAGTCTCAACGAACCTTTTTCTACAACTAAAAAATCCCATCACATACCCGTATGCGTACTGATTGGTTTAATGGAAGTCCGAGAACTTAGTATGCATACCGGTACGCGTACTGGCGTGAGTTACAAGTTCCGGGATTTAACTGAGTTCGGAAGGTATGCGTACCCGTTCGCATACTGGCGAACCCAAACTTAGTCCGACACTTAGGTATGCGCTCCCTTTTGCATACTTGAGTAGGTTATGTTCTAAAATCGGTTTGTTCATGAACTAATACATTTATATATTAAGGAATGCAATCTTTTGCAAACCGTGGCTATAATGTTCATGAATTGATTCGAGTGAATCAAAATCGATTTTGCTTCAATTGTGTCTTATATACTTCTATGAGAATTTAAACAATTGAACAACTCTAGAACTAGTTTCATTCGAGTCATTTGAACTAGTTATGGTTAAGATGAATAAGGTTGATATGAAAGTGTTCATATGGCTAATTTCGGTTAACTATTGTTGATCCAACAAGGTGTACACATTTAGGTACGGTTACTCTGTGTAACAAGATAAGTTCAATCAAACGGTTGAAAGATATTAGCTTGAGTCTAATCAAGTTTTCATCTAACGGTGAATATTGAATATTTTTTTTTACCAAGGTAACATTGATTGCAAACCCTGATTTGAAGACCATATAAGGGAGAACTCTAGCAACTGGAAAACCTAATCCCCACGCCTCCTGTGTGATACTAGTTGCGACTAGAGTCGATTCTCCTTTAACCTTAGGTTTTTCCAAAACCCTGTAGGTTAACAACTTAAAGACTTCATTGGGATTATGTAGCCAGACCCAACTATTTCTCTGTAGTTGCGTGTTATGATCTTGTTGTTTTCTATCGTGATTGAGTACTATCTTCTCTAAGATTTGATCGAGATTTAATCTCCGATAGGCAAGATAAAAAGTAGTCACAAACATCTTCGTCTCATCGTTTGTGATTCCACGATATCTCGTGTCGCTACCATACGATTAAGATTGTTGTGAGGTGATTTATATTACTAGGCTGTTCTTCGGGAATATAAGTCTGATGTATTAGTTGGTTCCTATTCAATTTCATTTATCAAAAGACGGAACAAAACTCTTAGGTATTTCTGTGAGAGACAGATTTATCTATTCAATAGACTTTTCTGTGTGAGACAGATTGGTTTATCAAGTCTTCGACTTTGGGTCGTAGCAACTCTTAGTTGTGGGTGAGACCAGCTAAAGGAATCAACTGCACAGAGTCCTGCTGGGATTCAAAGGCGTAAGGAACGCGACTGTACCTTGGTCAATGTGAGATTGGTTAGGGATCAACTACATTCCAGTCCGAAGTTAAATTGGAGTAGGCTAGTGTTTGTAGCGGCTTAATACAATGTGGTGTTCAAATATGGACTAAGTCACGAGGTTTTTCTGCATTCGCGGTTTCCTCGCTAACAAAATTTCTGGTGTCTGTGTTATTTCTTTTCCGCATTATATTTGTTTATATAATTGAAATATCACAGGTTGTGCGTAAGTTCAATCAGTTTGTGAATCCGACCTTTGGATTGTTGATCAAATTAATTGACACTTGGATATTGGTTTTTGATACCGTCCAAGTTATTTTTTATACTCAATCTGGCTCGCAAATTCCTATTTGTTTGATTGCAGATTGAATTGAGAAATTGAGATATAACTATGGGATATATTTCCATTGATTGAGTCTGACTGTCTAGTTGATTCTCTTGGGATTATATTGGAGTTTGTCCATACAGATTGCCTAAACGAAATATTGGATGAGGTTGTTAGACCCCCACCTTTTCATATGAGGTATATTTTTGAATAAAACTATCATTATTTATGAATAAAATTATTATTTTATAATTTTTGTGTGATAGTTACGGATTACATAGCCCGTGAATGAATGTTTATATCTTGCTATGTGTATTCGGTTTATGGGATGTCTAATTTCAGTTTTTGTTAACTTTAATATTCGATCTCACATGATGTAACCCTTATGATTTGTGTGGATTTTTGATTTGGTGGAATTAAGTTCTAGCCCATGTTGGTAGGCTTTATCAAAGGATCATAAGGTGTCCCGATTGAAACTCATATGTGGAAAGTTACAATATTTTGAATCAATTTGTGTTTACAAGAGTTTTGTTTAGCATAACATATGTGTTTCGGGTTTTCAACTTTTTATATTGGCACGCATTAGTTAAACCGATTCAAGTCTAATCGAATACCTTGACAAGAAAAACTAGTAAACTAACCTAGGGTTTGTCTTGTCTAAAGGAAAGGACTAAGTTATTGTTTGAATATTTGGAGCATGGTGAGATAAATAAAGTTAATTCTGATCTTTATTTTGGTCTTATCGAAATAAGCGATTGTGGATTTGCAATCGGTCTAACAAGGGAATTAAGTTTATTAGTCGATTTGCTAGACTATTAGGAAAAATTGCTTTGGGCAATTGTTTCTTTGATAAAATATTGAAACTAAATTACTTTGTAGTTTCGGTTTTAATATTGGTTATCTAAAGTGGTATGTGAAACCTTCGTGCTTAACTCTTATAGGTTGTTTACAAGTCTTTTAGATTTGTAAGATCCTTTCGGTTTGTCCTTTATTTGCTCGAACCTTTGTCATTTTGTGACAAAAAGGGGGAGAAATATATGGAGTAAACACGTGATTTTTAATCACTAAGAAAAGGATAATGGTGCATAAACGTTATATCTAACGAAAGAGTAAAGCATTGACTAAGAGGGAGAAACATATCATATTGTTGTGTAATAATTCTAACTACAAAAGGGGAATAACAAAGAGATTGGTTTACCTAGATTACCTTCAGGGGGGGTAAAAGCTTTTGTTATTCAAATGTCAACATCGGCATTTATTGATTAAATATATGCAGGATATTGTGCTGTTGAAACTTTGAATCAAGCGTATGAAGAATGAGTTACTTGTAGTTCGTTTAACTCCATATGTAATAAGAGTTTTGTCACCAGAATTGACAAAGGGGGAGATTGTTAGAGCATAGCTCGGTTGAACTCACTAAGCGCTGGTATGTCAAGTATGGTTGTCGTATTTTAGTATCAAAACTCATCTAGAGTCGCTTGATTAAATACTAGAGTCAACTTCGTTTATGTTAGACTAGAAAGTCTAGGAATGTTGAGACATACAAGTATTACTCCGAAGACCTGAAGAATGTGAAGAACTAACGAACTACAACGACGACATCATCCTTCCACTTGAGTTTAGTAATATTGACTTGAACTGTTTCATTCCTAACGTATCTTTCAAGTCGTGTTATATTGAAAACATAACTGCGAAGCTGTATATATTGTACATATTGTATAATACTCTAGTGATGTGACATGATCATAATAGCATGATCATAGCATTAGGGAATTAAACTACGAAATATAACGCTTATCTTTTGAACTTCGTAGATATGATATCGACATAATCTTGTATATATTCTTATGATTATGTGAATGGGTTATGGTGAAGATTTCATCCTAGGAAACAATGTTTTACATTTTTTTAAAGGAAGTACATTTATGAAATTGTTTCATGAATTAAAAGGGAAATCATTAGGCTTATTGGTCGGCTATTCAGTGCAAATCTTTGGATGACCAATATATGTGAAATGGTAGAACCGATCTTAACTTAGGTTATGTATCTTGGTATAACTAATCACAATGCCTGACTTATGATTTGGTATGACCGATTTTTGTTAGTTGGTGTAACCGATCCTAAGTAATCACCATGTGATGGTATTATCGATCCTTGTAATTGGTGTGACCGATCCTAGTAATTGGTGTGTGTGTGTGACAGATCCTTGTAATCGGTGTAACCGGTCCTGGTAACTGGTGTGACCGATCACAAGTAATACCATGAGTAGATGTAACCGATCCTTGTAGCTGGTGTAACCGATCCTAGTGACTGGTGTGACCGATCACAAGTGTTTCCATAATTAGGTATAACCAATCCTAGTGATTGGTAGAACCGATTGAACCCATATATATTTGGTATTTGATCAATCACATAGTAGTCTTGGAAAACAGCCGAACCAATTCTAAACTTGTTTGGAAGTGTGGTATAACCGATTCCAAGAATGCAAATCCATGTAAATATGAAATAAAGATTTGCAGTGAAAAGATTTCAACATACTTTGAACACGAGAAATAACTCTTATCATTTATTGCTCAAAGATATTCCGTAGTACTCAAGGTGATCATGCGCCGAATTAAATTAAGAATCTTTTAATTAAGGTTTCTGGTTTTATATGCTTTAATTACCTATATGCTTTAATTAGGTTTTATAAAGCATATAGGTTTTATATGCTTTAATTATTTTCTAGTTTTATCTCTAGAAAATAAAAATTAATAATGTGCATTTACTAATTGGAGATTTTCTATTGAGAGATTTCGGAAATATTGGACAAGTATTTATATTGGAATTAGGAAAAATGAATTTTTCCATTCATTGCATACCTTGATAATATCTTTGGTTTTGGAAATTCCTTGGTGTCCAAACATCCTTGGTCTATAAATACTTAAGTTTACATTTCTAGCAAACTGTCCTAAGAGCCAGGCAAACTTCATTTCTTGTTGTTTCAGGTGGAGCCGTCTATTCAGAGAGGAAAGTATCCTAATTAGGTGAAATATCTTACGACTGCTCGTTTAAAGACTTATGTGGGATCAAGAAGCTCTACGAGTACCGTTGGTAGGAAACTAGATAATTGCAGTGTTATTAGTTTTCGATTGATTTGATTGACTAACGGTTTTTGAAAATTTGATTGCACCTAGTTTGTTTATGCTTGAGAATCTTCTCTTTTGATATAAGATTGACTCAAAATAGATCGAAATATCGACGAGATCCTTGAAACTGTTGTTAGATAGAAAGACATCTTGTGATAATCCATTGTTAGTGAACTCCGTTCTGTGCGTGATTGATCACAAGAGATTCAAGTGGTGTTGTGCAGGTTATTGAAGATTAAAGAAGATTTGAAGTCGAGAAGATTTCTTATTGGTTTTCGTATCTTGTGAATTGTGTGCACAAACTTTGATCGGCTGGGACCCAACTAAAATCAGATTTATTCGATTGATTAGTTGCGTGAGATCGGTATTCACTATATTTCTCTTTAAAATATGTTTTTATTGAGTGAAAATCTATACTTGACTATTTAGGTAGTTAAAGTTAGATTAATCTAACCCGAAAAAGAAGTTTATTAGATTAAACGGAAGATCCTTTGTCGACGACTCATCTAAATCTTTAGCAAGATTGATTAGAGTGGTTACCAAACAGATTCTTTCTTTTTTGTTTGGAATACGATCAAAAAGATTTTCTATTCACGTGCGTGACTATAGAAGTCGAAGGCGCAGGGATACTAAGGAACTAAGTAGCCAGGGGTAGTCTGCTTGGTCTCAATTATACGCAGTTGGTATTAGATTTTGTATACCGACTTAATTCTGAGAGTATTCAAAACTGGAATAGGTCCCGAAGTTTTTCTGCATTTGCGGTTTCCTCGTTAACAAAATTTTGTTGTGTCTTTTACTTTGATTTCCGCATTATAACTGTTTATTATAATAAAGTAAAAAATACATATACGTTAACTCCGCATTACTTGATAGTGATCCTATATAGTTTGGTTATTACCGAACCTATTATCAAGTAACACACCTTGTTGTAGTATTGTCTCGATCTTGTATCCATATATAGTCAATCAAACAAGTTATCTTGTTGTTGTATTGTCTCGATATTGTATCCATAGATAATCACACGAAGTGTGAACTGAATTGTCGTATTGTCTCGAATCTGTCCATAAACGATCACATTCGGTAGAGGACTTATAGGTTGGAAAAAAAAAGATTGTGGTGTATTTGGGTACCCTCGTATTTTCAACAAGGTTTATTAGGATAAGGGTTATAGGTGGAAAAGAGGCCGTACTTGGTAAACGTGTGATCAGTTTCTCCACTGTTAACAACCCAAAAATCCTTAAGTTTATCACGCCTAAAGTTCATTGCACTGGCGATGATAACTGATTGAGTCACTGAAGTAGACCCATCGCAATTTCCTTTAGATGACTGCATTCTAGAATACTCCTTCATCAATTTCCTCTTCACCACTTGTGTGGTATGATCTTAAACCCCCATTGCGACCTCTTATTCTTCCTCCAAATATATCACCCCCTCTTCTATTACCATTTTTATTACAACAATCACAAATGGATGGAGTAACATTGTTCAAAACTGGAATTCCTTGAGGTACTGGAGATATCAGCGCTATTATGTTCAGAAGTCGTTTCGGTACTGCTTTGACACTCATACTATACTATGAGAAAATTCTAGATGAGTTGAACTTCCAGATTGAGACAAACTACTATTCTCAGAAGTAATAGTTATAGATCTACTTTTAACTCAACAACAAAGACAAACTTCAAGGAGAAACCAACTTACAAACATCCACAGGTTCTTCAAAAACAACAGTTTGCAGCTTCTTTAAACTAGCTTCAGGATCTAGCTTCCGGATCTTAATCGCAGACCGAAGCAACTTTATATCAAGCTAAAGAAGGGAACTAAGATGGGTTTTCTCTTATCTCTCTCTCTTGAGCTCTAATACCATGTGGAAATCAAGAGAGACTGAATGGAAGAGTGTTAAATTACTCGGAGGGTACACCCCTCCAACATTGACTTTGTACAATTAGAACTATACCCTGAAAGGGAGAAAATATCTAAACAGTGTTCACAAATCATTGTACACTCTTTCTACCCTGTACTATCTCATGTATTCTGATCACAAAACTCATATTTTAACAATCCATTCATATTGCAATTTCTCCTTCAGGTTATACAGTCCGAGTCTTTCGCTTGTGGTGACTACTGGAGCACATGGCATATAGTTTTATACTTGGAATTGTACAAAACAGTCCTATTATTAGGACCTGACTCACAAAAGCATCCTACAGTTACAAACTATTAACAAAAAATGATCATACTTCCGTTAGGAAGAGAGTTAAGTGGTGACTCACAGTACATATGTTAACGAAATTACCTATCTGTCCTTCATATTTAACCCCTACATAATTTTAACTTTTGTCTTCTATATAGTTTTTTTTTGACGGTGGTGCTATTTGTAGGTGGTGGTGCCGCCGCTTATATATCGTTACACCGCATTCAGGATCATAAATCGCATTCAGGTTCGTTACACTGCATTCAGGATCATTACATCACATTCACTTAAAGGGTTCACCGCTTTCCCTCTGGGGTTTAACGAAAATTCTTGAGCTTCCACCACCACCACCACGTCAACCAATTAGTTAACTAGAAAGGATATTTTGGGGGAGGGTATTTTCGAAAAAGATGAAACTATTTTATTCAAAAGTGTTAAATCGAATGGAAAAAGAACAAATGAATTACAAAAGTATGATCATTTTGTGAACCAATTACAAAAAGTATGACCATTTTGTAATTGGCCCTTTATACTTTCACGGATTACCTTTTGCCAGGAGTGTATTGAATCAGGATTTATATAGATAAAAATAGATACTACTTTTACCTGAATCTAGTGGATTTATAATGTTTCTTAATAGAATCATGTAGATTCTTATAGATATATAATTTTGGATTATGATGGATTAAGTTAGAATTAATTCAGATTTATAAAAATTAAAACGAGTTACCAAATCGTAATATAGATGAAAAAATCAAGATTATCATGTGGAGGCGGGTGGTGGTGGTGGTTGGTGGTCGGTGTTAGTGGGTGATGGTGGTGATTAGTGATCAGTGTTGGTGGGTGATGGCGGTGGTTGGTGGTCGGTGTTGGTCGTTGGCGGTGGATGGTGGTCGATGGTGGTGGATGATGATAGTAGTTGGTGATCGGTGATAGTGGCGGACCTGGCGATGGTGGTTAGTGGTGGTCGGTGTTGATGGGTGGTGGTGGTGGTTGTTGGTAGTGGAGGTGCACGTGTTGGTTGGTGGTGTGTGGTTGGTGGTGTGTGGAGAAAGGTAGCATGCTGTGATGAAAAAGAAAACCAAAAAAAAAAAAAAAAATTGTCCATAAGAATCTATGAAACTCGTGTGGTTTGGGTTGAGATTAGCGTTAGATATTTTCACTACAAATATCCATAAAAGTCCTAATATATCTGCTTATCAACTATCTTAAAAATTCTTAAATGAATTGAATACCTAGGATAATTGTGGAATCTAAAAAAATCCAAATTGATTACCATGAATATATAATGATTCCTTACATATCCTAATCGAATACCTTGGAGTTTTTAAGATTATTAAATATGCATGTAAATCCTAATCCAATACACCCTTGGCATATCGGTCAGCGGTGATATCCTTCATCTTCGTACGACCTTAATAAGGTTTACTAGGTTGTTTTTGAGTTTTTCCCTTGATCAATAAAATAGATGTTACTTCAGATTATGAGTATTACTACTAAACAACTTATATGCACTTGATTTCAAATCCAAAAATAGAGTTTTAGCATAGAATACTTTCACAGAAAATGTCACATTACAATTGCACCATACCTGTGCTGGAGAATCGATAAAATGTCTTGTCAAGAAAAATTCTAAAAAGTATAGAGAAGGAAACAATAGTTATAAACCTGCTGTGCAAGATCTCTCTTGGAAAGATTTCTCAAGGTTCTTCGGATCGATTTCAGAGTGATGAGGGTAATCACTTGCCAATTGTGTAGCATCTAACCCTCCTTCACTGAAAACTCTCACCACTTCTTCATGGACTATTGCATTACCTTCTGCTGTCAAGTGCAATCCATCACCGTAAAAGAAAGTACAATTTCGTAAAACTTGAGAACTGAAATAATAACTTCCTTGTTAACAATGATATATCTTTCAAGGGCAAGTTACTGAACAGGAAGTCTCATATGACTAATGGAACAAGAACTTTCGAATATCAATGCGATGCTAAGCAGAAACTATAAACTAACCTTAGAAATTTCTTTTGCCATCCTTCGGTTTCCTGCATCTTGGACCATAGATTGATAGAGTAAACACCCAATTCCTTAGCTAATTCAATGCACTGTTTTGCATAAACTCCAGTCACTTCGTTTGTCCTTTCGGACAATTCCCTTGCTTTATCACCGTACAAAGATCAGTAAGACTACAATGCTATCAATTCGAACTGTCTAAAACATAAATGATAACATCTATAATACATATCAGAAGTGATTGAAGTTTATGAGTTCCCTAATTGAAAAATCATCAAACATGAATACGGGAAAAGCGATACTTACAGAACATCTTCTATAAAATTGTAAAGATATAAAAATGAAAAAGGGAGCAGTATCATACCGTGCATACTCGTTTCGCCCTTCCTCATCGATAGGTGGTGGAATAATTATTACCACCAACATTGCAGGAGAAAGTTCCTAAGCAGTAGGCAAACCATGAAATAAGAGATTTCAAAGAGCAATTTCAACTTCTCTTAACAACATAGTCTCGAAGTCATTAAAAATGTCAATCCGCTAATAATTTCAACAAATGAGCTATTGCCCGAGATTCCTAAAGGTTTATCAACTCTTTAGAATCCTAACCTTGAAATGATGAACAATTTTTCTAAGGTTCTCTTTGTACTCTTCCACTGGCACATGTTGTCGTTCACTGGTTCTTCCTAAAAGGGCTGCATCATTAGCACCAAAGAAAATTGTGACAGCTACAGGAGGGTTCGTGTAACCCTGCAAGACAAATAAACCGAATAAGAACTTGAAACAACAGCAATGTTTCAAAACTCATGAAAGTAAATTTCCCAGAGAAATCAAACTTTTCCAGCAACATAGCTCCTTGATTTCATTCAACAACAACCAAATTTCAGATCCAAACAACATAAATCATGAACGATCAAAGAAAGGGCAAATATGGACTTACCACTAAAAGGGTCTGCAACAAGAACAATGCCCACCTACTCTTATATCCACCATACCCACGAACTACTACATCAACCTACACAATAACCCAACTCTGAAAATGTAAGAAGCATTTGAGTAATCTTCCACTTTATTTCTTAAAAACAGGTAAAGATCACATTTTGAAATATCAATGAAAACCCAATTTGAGTTTAATACAATAAACCAAATATAAGGCTGAATTTGAGTACGGACTACAGAATGTCCGAGAAATATTGTGATAAAAAAAACATAAGAAAGTACCTTTCTAGTGTAGGTGTTGGCAAGAGCTGAACCCCATCCATTAGGCTTAAAAGATTGTTCAGTGATTGAATCTCCAAATAGAACAACATGAGATCTCATTTCGTCTTAGTTGTTGATTTCTGTTTTAAGGTTTGAGGTTAGTGACTTCGGAGTTTATTTGAACTGTTATTTCCTATGATTTTGTTGACTAAGAATGAACGGTTCGGATCCGGATGGAACCTTAGGAAAACAAAAGCAACTGCAACCCGTCTGTTCAAATGACCAACTGAGAGTTATTTTTTTTAGTAACCTGTTATAGGGCTGATGAAACCAATGGAGGAGTTGAACCATGATAATAATCTCTACAATTGGTTAGGAGGTGTCCTAGTGTCATGTTAAAGGTGTAAACTATCCTTCCATTTAAAAAAAAACTAAATTACCCTCCTATCCATTCAAATCCAATCATAAAAAAAAAAAGACTGAAATCAAAATTAATTTTTCTTTGATAATCATCATCAAATATATTTAAACCTTATAAAAAGAAAAAGAGGGTTGCACATGAAGTTACATTTGGTTATTCTTAATTAATCAACCGTAACTATGATTTCTGAAGATGTATGAGAACAATCCAAACTGTAATTGGTTTATGATTGGATTTTCCCAATTTTAACCAGTTACAGTTGGACATTCATCAAATACTAACCGTAAATGGCACCAAAGGTTGGCTTTTATGGTTAATTCCAACCGTAAATGGCTCATACGGTTGGCTTCTTTGGTTAATTTCAACCGTAGATTGCCGTGAAATGGACATTGGAGCTAAGAGATCAACCGTAATAGGATCACCATCGTGGGGTATCCGTAAAATATGGTTTCTCTATCGTATAGAGATTCACGCACCTCCAATTTGCCACTGAAATCATTCATTTTTTTTTTTTGAGTAAATCAAAATCTAGGTTTTTGAAATAAATCCCTAAAAGAAAAAAACTCTCCATTTTATGTCTCCACTAAACCTAACTTTTAATCTGATTTAATATTTCATTAAACCTAATAATTAGCTAATTAAATCAACAACACTAACTAAATAAGGGCATTTTAGTCATTATGAAAATTATATAGATAAGGGTTTTTGAAATTACTAACCTGTGACCCTTTTTGTCTTATAATATCATCCCTCTAATGGTTTCTTCAGCCCCTATAACAGGTTACCTTTTTTAGCCAGTCTTCAAAGACGACGAGCATCTCCAATGATATGTTTTAGCCGGAGTTCAAGACTACGAGTATCTATTTTTTTTTAAAATATTAATCGAATATTACTTAATTAGTAAAATTTATAATTGGAATTTTAAAACAAAAAGAAGGTTTACAAATAACTTGTCAGCAACCTAGCAACTAACTGGGCGCCAACACCTTTTTGAATAGTAACTCCTAATCTATAAAAAGGAAAATCACCAATTTTAACATTTACATCATGAATGCTTACAAAATTCTTCACTTTCTTCAAGAAATCCACGGTCTCATCGCCTAACTCACCCAACGTCGTGAAAGCTATAGTACCGAAACAATAACCATGTGTAGTACACTTGTCAAGATACTTGTTCCGCTTTCTTGAAACTGCATTACATACAACCTGCCCTGGTACGAAAGTATTAACTCCACCTCCTGTAAAAGGTGAAATTCCAGTTACATATAAACACACATCCCGACCATTGTCCCAATTATGAATGAGAATATCTGCAGGCCTTAAAGCACCACCTTCAGCTGATAAGAAACCCAAATCCACCTCTTTTTGTGCGTGTATTCCAGCACAAGAACATATATAAAACAAAACATCACAAACCAAGTCATGCCGAAACGTTAAACCTATTTCGTGTGCACAGTGAATAACATGGTCACCAAACAAATCCATATCTCGACTACAAAAACAACAAACACTCCAAGCTGGAAAGAGTGGAACACCAAGACGATAACAAAGAACAACACAAAACTGTCGAGGCCCAATGAATTGTCCAAGACCACCTATAAGCACAACTAATAAATAATCCTGAGCATGTGAGAACTAATTGAACTTCCATAAGACTAAATCCCTAGCTGACATGTTATATAGATTTGGCATCTCTTGTTCAACAACATTCAAGTACTTAGCTGCCAGTAAACGCATAGGATGGGGGGCAGTTAACTCAATGTTGAAAGAGGCAGAATCAAGATGACATACCTCGAAGAAGGAGTCTAAAGCAAGATGGTAATTAGAACCATCGCTACATACACCAGAATAACGCAAGAGAGTATCCTGTAGCTGCTTAGATTGGATGCAAGAGGCAAGGTAACAATACTGAATGGTGTCTGACATAGAATATATGCCTAGACCACCATATCGTACAGGCAAGGTAATAAACCTGTGTTGCAATACACCATATCCAGGCCCATCATTCACAATCAAACGTCGCATATAACTGAACAAATAAGTGTCAAAAATTACTTGAGCTTCTTGTAGGTACATTGGTGCAGTAGTCCTCATAGTAAAATATAATTTGGAAATACCTACACAATTACGCAGTAGCAAGAGCTCACTTTAGGGGTATCCTAAAATCTGAATGTCTTGCATCAACTGAACTATTTTTTTAATAGGAAAGATCAAAAATTTAAAATTAACTTAAAAAAAGGCCATACAATGTCTTCCTCTTATAAGAGAAATTAGATCACTTGGCATATCATTGCCATTCCAAGACTCACTAGCTATACTACAATTCCTCGCCTTTTTTGCAAGATGATAAGTTAATAGCTCCATTGAGATCTCTACCAACATGAGTACAAACTGTAAAGACCCTCAAGCTCGTCAATGCTATTCGACTAGTCAAGAGACGATTTAGCCGCTAATGACTCGATTACTTTAACACAAATATTAATTAATAGAAATTAATCTAACAACAATCTAGTTACAAAACTAGTACCTCTAGATAGATCTCGAAAAGTTATGCGAAATGGGCTACTCGAACGTGTCATTCAGATACCAGACGAAGCAGATATCAACATATTACTATGAAGGGAAAAATAGTATTTTTACAGGATAAACCAACCTGGCTGCCCATATCCAAGTGATGGGTGCCTTCATCGATTTCTTTGACCTTATTGTTGATGGTGGTTTTTAGCTTAGGGTTAAAATCGTAAAACCTTGCATCTGACATCACTCTGCAAGGAAACGGTGCCGTGAGTGCTAACCTCTCCACCAGCATATTTATTGAGCCATTCAATATATTTACATGAAATTTATCCAGACTAGCGAATGTAGCAACTATCCCAAACACTCTGTAAATTTCGGCACCTTGCCAATACAAGACCACTGAGTACTTTCCTGTGCTATGTTCCCCGGCAGAACCCTTAATATCGGTATGGAATGACGGATTTGTGTTCACTCGCAGCGGAGTAGCATGAACCTCCAAGTACCAAAGTTAAGGCCATCGCACGAAATGCTCAGACGGAAAACACACTACATTCTGTAGATAAGGATTTTTGTGGCAGCACACAAAATCCAGCCAATTATTGTGATAACTCACAAAAAACTCATAAATCCGAATGATTTGCAAAATTAGGGTTTCGCGCCCCGCGCAGTACACTAGACCCCGTTGGTCGAAAAACTATGCTTAGGCAAACTAGGCAATTAAATCCGCCACAGCGCACTGGAAGTGTGGCCACGCCCTAGCTTGCCGACCCCACTTCCCATCGACCAATCAGGTCGCTTTAAATCCGCCACACTCACACAGAAGTGTATCCATGCCCATGACTGGACGACCCTCTTATATTAACCAATCAGGTTACTTTAAACTCGCCACAGTGTTGAAAATAAGGAAATCGCACCAGATGGCCACAAAGCCAATTGGCTTCCTCAAAACGCACCAAACATGCCAAGCAGCATGCCAAACATGCCAAACGCACATACCAGGCACACATGCCAGATGCACATGCCAAACGCGCCAAACATGGCCACTCACCCCATGCGACGTGCCATATATGCTAATTAGGGTTTCGACAAGACAAACCCTAATTTAGGCAAGATTTCCACACCAACGTGCCAAAATTTCAGTGGCTATGACTACGCGCGCAACCGTGCTAAAGGAATGCACGAGCCATGCCAGCCATGCCGCAATACCGCTAGCACAAGTTAAAGGCGCCACTGCCAATTAAAGGTAGCCATGATCGACGACTACCTTTCCTCCTGAGATGCAATCTCAGCCATCCAAGTTCGCCACCAAACTAACAGGCTTGTGGCAACTTTTGAGCGACCATGCCGCCAAACCCTTTGTCCACGACATCAAATCCTAGTCTGGCCACGGCGCCTAATTTCGGCCACAGTGCCAAACCCTAGCCTTGGCCAAGGCGCCAAGCCCTAACCTTGGCCATGCCGCCAAGCCTTAACTTTAGTCACGGAGCCAAATATTAACCTTGGACATGCTACAACACTACATCTGTGGCCATGCCACTGACATGCTTCTATGCCACATCCACTGGCATGCCACCATGCCACAACTACTAGCATGTCGCTATGCCACGGACACTGGCGTGCCACCATGCCACATCTACTATCATGCCCCATGTCACGTCTACTAGCATGTCGTTATGCCATCTCCACTGGCATGCCACCATGCCACATCTACTAGTAAGTCGCTATGTCACGGCCACTGGCATGCCACCATGCCACAGCTACTAGCATGCCACCATGCCACGGCTATTAGCATGTCGTTATGCCACGGTCACTGGCATGCCGCCATGCCACGACTACTAGCATGTCGCTATGTCACGGACACTGGCATGCCACCATGCCACAGCTACTAGCATGCCTCTATGCCACGACTACTAGCATGTCGCTATGCCACGGCCACTGGCATGCCGCCATTCCACGACCACTGGCATGCCGTTATGCCATGGCTCCACCAGGCGCTACTATTCCAATGGCGCCACTTCGCTATACAACAAGATGCGGCCATAATCAATGGCCACTCTTCCTCATGAGATGTAATCTCAGCCATCAAAATTCTCCACCGAGCCGTTCAGCTCGTGACAAGTTTTAGGCGACTAGCCAAAACGAGCCTAGAATCACATATGTTATTTACCTAGGCAAGCCTCTCATTTTTAACTTGCCACACGTAGCAAAGTGCTACATGTTTTCCACGAAAACACTCGAGACATCAAAACATGTCACAAACTGGGGGATACTCATCATGGTATTGGTCTGGCGGTTTACAGCGTGCGGCGTGCAATACGCCCGTTACAGAAAGTGTCATAAAGCGGGGAGGTTAGTAATGGCAAGAAGTACTGGTGTAGACGTATCTTTCATTATGGAAACATAAATTCCAGGCATTACCCGTTACTCCCTTCTTCCACCACTCAATCGTTTCCACTTCCCACGAGACCAGGGTACGTTTTGTTGCGACTTGTATAAATAGGTCTCACCTATTTTCCACTAAACAACAAGTTTTGGTCAGGAGAACAATACAACATCCAGAAATCATCTGATAGCTTTTCATTCAGCTAGCCAGTTCAACTTTCTGATACAAGTCACGAAACACTCACACTTCCGGAATCAATTATTCTGGTCTCAACACTTTCTTCGCTTCCCTCCCTAAGACCAACCCTTCTCCTTCACTTTGTGACCGAAGCAAGCCTGGAACGGCCATTTCTTGGTTTAGGCCAGGATTATACATATTGATCTCTCGAATCAAAAGTACTCCCGTGTAGTACGTTGTTTAGGGTTTAGACTCGTTTCTCATCCACACACGAAATTACCAAAAACAACAGAAACCGTTTTCACCCACAAAAAATTGGCGACCACGGTGGGAGATTAATCTCTCGGTTACAATATCAATTTCTCATTTCCCGATTATATCTTTTAACCCCGATCTCAAGATGGCAGAACTCAGGCCCGGATAAGCAACAAACCCTGAGAATACTGGCGCTGAAATTATTCCCGGTGTTAACATTCCTTCCAGTGGTGTTAATACGCCACCTGTCAACACAAGCAACATGGAGAATGTTCCTTCAGGCGTTACGCTTTCGATTACCAGAGCCAGAGCTTCTGCCGCGAAAAATTCTCCTTCAGGTGTTACACCTCAAATCACCAGAGCCAGAGCCGCTTCCACCGCTCCCAATGTTTCGTCAAGTATGACATCTCCAACCTTCACCAGATCCGCAGCTACTCCGCCGTCAGGACAAGAAACTGGAGGAGCCAGAGGAAGCCGATCCTATATTACTATTGCTGATTTTATGGAAAGACATGAGGTTCTCGCTAGAGCCCAAACAGACATGGCCTCAACTCAGAAGGAGGTACTTGTTTTTCTCAAGACACTAACAGAACGGCTACCACAAGAATCACGCCAGCCATAGCCAATGAGGAACACCTCCAATACCCCTGGCGCCAGCACCTCAACAGGGCACACCTTTGTAGACGAAGAGACTCACCAAGGAACTCCAGTGGAGAGAAATCAACCGTCCAATTTTGTCACGCGAGAATATTTGGAACGACTTCTCCGAAACCGGGACAAAAACGATTCCATGGACATGCATCATCATCAACCCCCGTATCCTCCGGAAGTACAAAGAATCCCTCTTCCAAGGGGGTACTCCTCCCCTCAATTCTCTCTGTATGACATCACCGGTAATGCGCGTGAACATGTTTCTCGATTCTTGGAGGGAGAGCGTGAATACAATCACGTTCTCCATTTGAGGGAATTTTCGAAATCACTTACTGGAAGAGCATACACATGGTATAACAGCATTACGCCAGGCAGCATCTCCAACTGCTCTGATATGGTTACAGATGTCTACAAGAAGTACTTCTTTGCGTCAGAGCAAATTACCTTCTCATATCTAGGAAGGATGTTCCAACGAAACAACGAACATCCGAATGATTTTGTCAAAAGATTCAGAATTCAAGCACTGGATTTTCATGACCCAAACGTGACCGAACAACAATTGGTGGATTCTTGCATCAATGGCATGATTCTCATCTACCGCACCTTACTAGATAATATGCGATTCCAGACATTCTCTGAACTTCATGAAGCTGTGAAACGGTCGGCCACAACAGCACCAGCGTTGTTGGAAAGAACCAGGCCAACCAGAGGAGAGGACACACGCTAAACTCGAGGAAATAGACGCCTCATCAATAAGAAATACAACACTGGTCCCTCCTCTGTGAGCTTGGTAGACGAAAAAGGAAAAAGGAAGGCTCCAGCGGTAGAACAACAATCCAAGCGCGCAACGCCAGCACGACAGGAAGTTCCGCCACGGAAGACCACCGCTAAAGCTCTCATGCGACATCAAGAAGCTGGAGAAAATGTCTTGGATTTCCCATTCCCAATCGAGGAAGTGGTTGAACTCTTGGAAGCGTGGATCCAAGACGACGCCATCAGGCTACCTCCTATCGGGCACCTACCAACCGAAGCGGAAATGGCAAACCCCAAATATTTCCGCTACCACAGATTTTTCCACCACCCGACCAGTGACTGCAATAAGCTAAAGCATATCTTCAAAGAAAAGATAAAAGCAGGGGAACTTCGACTGGACAATGAAAGAGTTCACAGAGATCCACTTCCAGTCACGAGTTGCATGGTCTCTGGGGACTCTGTACACGAAACTGTGCAATCTATGATGCAGCATGTGTGCGAAGTTCTCTATCTCTCCGAGACACATCGTCAAGATATCTTCACAGCCTTTAATCGTGTTGTATCGGGCAAGCGACTCTTTCCTACTGAAGAAACCACGCTAGAACCCCAAACTCTCTCGGGTAGCGGTGCTGGAAAATACAACTGGGGACTGCTGACCACAGTTTATCTGAGGAACGCCGAGCTCGACAACACATTAATCGACGCGGCCTCCGACTTCAACATCTTTACCATCAAAACTCTGAAAGCTGCGGGAGTTTCGAAGCAGGAGGCTACCCGTTCCCCAACCGTGGTCAAAAACTTGGAAGGAGAGGCGATGGACGCATATGGCTACATCAACCTTGAAATCAAGGTGGGAAACACTCTAACACATGGAAAATTCCACATTGTCAAAGAACTCACAAATTACGACATGATTCTGGGGCGCGCATGGGTACACGGTAACAAAGCGAAGTTAAGAGTATCCTCTCTGCCGATGTCGATACCCGAAAGAATTTCCAACAAGCCGTCCAACTTTGAAGATTACATGTTGCCGTATCAACAACTTACCAATGTAAATCAATTGCCTGGAGAATTCCCATCGACGTTCATCCACAGATTCCGAACACAAGTAAGTCTGTTTAAACAACCCTTTCTGGACCCAGTCACCTCTCCTCTCGGCCAGGCATGGGGACTCGGTCCGATTATCAACCCAGGCGTCATTAGGAGATGTGAATGGGACGTTGGGCCTTTCAAGTGCTTTGTCAAAAATTTGGAAGCTGTCACAGTCAAAGATGACGAGTTCAAAAATCAAGTGGTTGCGCAACGCTCAAACCCGTTTCAAATTGGAGATGCAGTAGTCAAGACGACCTCGTTTCAAGTTGGAAACATAACAGTGAAGATAGCCACTCGACCGGTCCGCCTAAATAAAAGGAAGATGAGCCATATCTGGTGGTAGATTTTATCTTGGGTGGTTACTACAAGCTCATCAATGCCGACAAATTGGAAGGTGTGACGATTCACTCGCGATGGCTCAAACCCTTCGATACCTAAAACGCTGTGCTACCTTCACCTCCAGCGTTCCCCTTTCAACATTTCCTTCGGCATTTCCCCTTTTCATGCAATACTTGTAACTTCTCTAAAATGATTGCACTGCTTGTATTTATGAGTAGAGTTTTCGATTTCAATTAAAGAACATCTTTCCTTAAAAAGTTTTCCCAAACCATCTTAAATGAAAAATACCAAGTAAACCCAAACTCTCACAGAGTCATTACCCGTCTATTGAAAATCAGAGAAACCAAACCAACACAAAAAAAAATATATTTATTCAAAAATGCTGAAGAAGGGAATATGCAAGGAAGATGATCATCAGGCGGCAGAACAAATATCGTCTTCAAAAATATCCGGCTTCAAATCTCACCTAACGCTCCTCTGGTTTTCGGGATGTGTGACAACGATGCTGCTACAAGGGAGAGCCAAGAAACAGGTCGGTCGAACCTTTAACCATTGTTGTTATTTCCTCTGTTTTGAGTTACTATGGGTGATGTTGGCGTTCGGAGGCATTGGCTACGAAAGAAGCAGGCCGGCTAGTACCTTCGGCAAATTCCATCCACACTATTTGTGTACGGCGTCTATCCGTCTACTGGATGTTCAGGAAGGTCGAGCGACTTCTTTTATCATAAAGGGTTTTTGGATCTTTTCAGTATGAAGGTTTTATTAATTCATTCAGAGATGTGAAACCATAAGAGCTGAATAAAGGAATGTTACTTGGCGAAGCCCTAACTCCGCTATGAAACAAGAAAGTGAAAGTAAATCTTTGAAATATCAGAAGCGGCTACACGCCGAGAAGAAATAGCAAAAGTGAAAAAAAAAATTGTCGTCAATGGCAGACGCCTGGATCAATAACGCCTCCATCAGAGCTTTTTCAAGCACTTTCCCCAACACCCTCTCTGGCAGCAAACGTTCCATCCAGACACCGCCTCGGTAGCAGCAACTTCAGCATCCCATCCAGAGCCGCCTCAGCAGCAGCAACTTCAACATCCCATCCAGAAGCCGCTTCGGCAGCAGCAGGTTCCACATCCTGTCCGGCGTTTGTTTCAACAACAGTCCCAGCATATGTTTCCATGACTTCTCCAATGGCTCCAACATACAATAGAACTTCGACAAATTAATTACTTCTCTAAAATAATATAATTCTCCGGTCCCAACTAGGCTTGTACAGGCTAAATTTCAACTCGATAAATTAATAACTTCGCTAAAATAATATTTTTCTCCAGTACCGAGGCTATTAATTTATTAAAGTTTTACTGTATGTTGCCTCCGCCTCGAGGGCATCCTCAGTAGTCGCTTCAACGTCCCTGACAACAGTTTCGGCGTCCACTCTAGAAGCTACTCCAGTTTAGCAAACCGTGTCGACATCTTCCTCAGGAGCTTTTCCAGCAGCTTCTTGAGGATGTCCCGGTTCGTCCGCATCAAAGTCAAGGATTACAATGCCATCATGACAGGGTAATTAAACTGGCTCTCACCTAAAAGTTTCATGGATTCAGTCTTCCGCCGTTTCAACCGAGAGGCGAATCGTCCATCCCTAGCACTGGGTTGTAGAGAAATTTCATTATTCTGAGATCTCCCGACATGCTGAGATGCTTCATCATGTCTCCACTTTTCCTCCATAACCATCGAAGCCATAAGAGTCTGAACACACGTCCGCACTCTGCATAGATGGGCGAGAGACATTCCTTGTATAATCTCGCCAGCCTCACGGAACATAGTCAATTCTGTCTAATGCCTCCTCATGAAAAGAAAACTGGGTTTTGTTGACTTCAAAATTTCTCTCCGAAGAGTCAGAGGTACGATCGTCACTGGAAGATCCCATTATATGCTACAAAAAAAAGTTTTACCATGTCTGCACCGGAAACCTACATGATGAAGAAGACAAAATAGGAACTAGGAGAAGAAACACAAGATAGTACCTGTGAAGAGGGTGGACGCGCTTTTGCGATGATCTGTATGAGCGAAGGGTTCAAGATCACCTCTTATATTCAGCGGATTGATGAAGCCTGAGAAGGAAAACCCTTTTACCAGCCGTGAATTAAGGCTTCAAATGCGTGATACTGGCTGGATTAGATATTTGCTTATACGGGATAATTAAGGTTTGACATCCAAGTCAGCAGCCGTCCCTACTGTTCTATGACTTAGACCGCTCCATCCTTCCATCCCAAGCGCGCGTCCTAAGCAATGCCAATAGCTTCACGACCAAGCCAAGTCAGTAGCGCCAACGGCTTCACGGCCAAGCCAAGCCAGCAACGCCAATGGCTCCACGCCCTAGTCAGCACCAACAACTTGCATCCTTCTTAGCGCCAATTTTTCCGCTCCTGACAAGTGCCATACACAACCCAAGCAAACTCCAACCGCGTCCTAACCAATGCCCTAGCCAGTAGTTCCATGAACCATTCCTTAACCAGTAGCCAAAAACGCCGCACTAGTGCCAACATCCCACGGCTAAGACGAATTTATGCAAAAGCTTCCAACACAAGGATCACGGATTCCTCATGCCTTCCACCAAAGGTTAGTTGAATTTCCTTGGCAATATCTTCACATCTTTCTCTTTCGATTTTACTCTTGTCTGTTACCATCTCATGCTTACCCCGCAACAATGTCACTGTTACGTGCTAAACAGGGGACTTAATGTTGATGGTGGTTTTTAGCTTAGGGTTAAAATCGTAAAACCTTGCATATGACGTCACTCTATAAGGAAACGGTGCCGTGAGTGCTAACCTCTCCACCAGCATATTTATTGAGCCATTCAATATATTTACATGAAATTTATCCAGACTGGAGAATTTAGCAACCATCCCAAACACTCTGTAAATTTCGGCACCTCGCCAATACAAGACTCACTGAGTATTTTACTGTGCTATGTTCCTCGGCAGAACCCTTAATATCGGTATGGCATGACGAATTTGTGTTCACTCGCAGCGGAGTAGCATGAACCTCCAAGTACCAAAGTTAAGGCCATCGCACGAATTGCTCAGACGGAAAGCACACTACATTCTGTAGATAAGGATTTTTGTGGCAGCACACAAGATCCATCCAATTATTGTAATAATTCATAAAAAACTCATAAACCCGACTAATTTGCAAAATTAGGGTTTCGCGCCACGTGCAGTATGCTAGACCCCGTTGGTCGAAAAACTATGCTTAGCCAAACTAGGCGATTAAATCTGCCACAGCGCACTGGAAGTATGGCCACGCCCTAGCTTGCCGGACCCACTTCCCATCGACCAATCAGGTCGCTTTAAATTCGCCACACTCATACAGAAGTGTAGCCATGCCCATGCCTGGCCGACCCTCTTACATTAACCAATCAGGGTATTTTAAACTCGCCACAGTGTTGAAAAGAAGGAAATCGCGCCAGATGGCCGCAAAGCCAATTGGCTTCCTAAAAACGCACCAAGCATGCCAAGCATCATGCCAAACATGCCAAATGCACATACTAGACACACATGCCAGATGCACATGCCAAACGCGCCAAACGCGCCAAACATGGATACTCACCCCATGCGACGTGCCATATAGGCTAATTAGGGTTTCGATAAGCCAAACCCTAATTTAGGCAAGATTTTCACACCAACGTGCCAAAATTTCAGTGGGTATGGCTACGCATACAACCGTGCTAAAGGCATGCACGAGCCATGCCATCCATGTCGCAATACCGCTAGCACAAGTTAAAGGCGCCACTGCTAATTAAAGGTAGCCATGATCGTGGCTACATTTCCACCTGAGATGCAATCTCAGGCATCTAAGTTCGCCACCAAACTAACAGGCTTGTGGCAACTCTTGAGCGACCATGCCGCCAAACTCTTTGGCCACGACATCAAATCCTAGTCTGTCCACGGCGCCTAATTTCGGACACAGTGCCAAACCCTATCCTTGGCCACGATGCCAATCCCTAACCTTGGCCATGCCGCCAAGCCTTAACTTTAGTCACGGAGCCAAATCTTAACCTTGGTCATGTTACAACACTACAGACGTGGCCACAGCCACTGGCATGCCACCATGCCACAACTACTAGCATGTCGCTGTGCCACGACCACTGGCATGCCACCATGCCACAGCTACTATCATGCCGCCATGCGACGGCTACCAGCATGCCGTTATGCCACGGCCACTGGCATGCCACCATACCACAACTACTAGCATGTCGCTATGCCACGGCCATGGGCATGCCACCATGCCACAGCTACTAGCATGCCACCATGCCACGGCTACTAGCATGTCGTTATGCCACTGGCATGCCACCATGCCAAGGCTACTAGCATGTCACTATTCCAAGGCCACTGGCATGCCACCATGCCACAACTACTAGCATGCCGCTATGCCACGGCTACTAGCATGTCGCTATGCCACGTCCACTGGCATGCCGCCATGCCACAGCCACTAGCATGCCGTTATGCCATGGCTCCACTAGGCGCTATTATGCCAATGACGCCACTTCGCTATACAACAAGATGCGTCCATAATCAATGGCCACTCCTCCTCATGAGATGTAATCTCAGCCATCAAAATTTTCTGCCGAGCCGTTCAGCTCGTGACAAATTTTAGGCGACTAGCCAAAACGAGCCTAGCATCACATATGATATTTACCTACGACAAGCCTCTCATTTTTAAATTGCCACACGTAGCAAAGTGCTACATGTTTTCCACGAAAACACTCGAGACATCAAAACATGTCACAAACTGGGGGATACTCATCAGGGTATTGGTCTGGCGGTTTACAGCGTGCGGCGTGCAATACGCCCATTACAGAAAGTGTCATAAAGCGGTGCGGTTAGTAAGGGCAACAATTAATGGTGTAAACGTATCTTTCATTATGGAAACATAAATTCCAGGTGTTACCCGTTACTCCCTTCTTCCACCATTCAATCATTTCAACTTCCCATGAGACCAGGGTACGTTTTATTGCGACTTGTATAAATAGGTCTCTCTTATTTTCCATCAAACAACAAATTTTGGTCAGGAGAACAATACAACATCCAGAAATCATCTGATAGCTTTTCATTCAGCTATCCAGTTCAACTTTATGATAAAGTCACGAAACACCCATACTTCCGGAATTAACTATTCTGGTCTCAACACTTTCTTCGCTTTCCTCCCTAATACCAACCCTTCTCTCTTTGTGACCGAAGCAAGCCTAGAACGACCATTTCCCGGTTTAGGTCAGGATTGTACAAATTGATCTCTCGAATCAAAAGGACTTCCGTGCAGTATATTTTTTTAGGGTTTAGACTCGTTTCTCATCCACACACGAAATTACCAAAAACAACAGAAACCATTTTCATCCACAAACACTTATCTTCTACCCAGATCGAAGAAAACCCATTATTTTCTATTCTTATTCACTCTTCTTTCTTCTCCTCTTTCTTTCTCTTCTTGTTCGTCTTCTTCTTCGAGTTTAGAGAATCAAATGGAAGTTCTGTGATCAGCAAAGGTGGAGAAGGTCATGCAGTAGTTGGCGGTGATTGTGATGGTGTCTGTGGTGGATTCATATTTGAAGGAGGAAGAGATTTAGAAGCTAGGGTTTCTACAAAAAGATCAGACAAGAATTAAGAGATGAAATTAGTGTTCTAGGAGAAGGAATTGAGATGGGTTTATGTTTAATTGAGTTATGGAGTTATTTTAATGAAGGATTGGAGAATTAGGGTTCTTGGGTTTGGAATTTAGTTGAGGAAGATGAGATTGATGTTCAAGAGGAACGATTGTAGATGAGTACTGTATTAATTAAATAGATGAAGTAGGAATTTCAGATGGAGGTTGAACAACTGTAAATGATTATGGATTGTATTTAAGGTAATTCTTCATCAAGAAATTGAATTGTGTTAAGAAGTGTTATCAAATTGAAGTAAATATTGTTTTAGTTCTGAATAGAAGAATGATACCGTTGATGTGGATAATATAAGATGTTTGAGTAGATATAAATTATAAATGGTGTATGATTTAAAGACAAGAAGGTGAATTTGGTTGTGCAGGTGAATTTTAATGGTTGTACGAGAGGATTGGATATAGTGATGCTATAGACTATTGGAGCTTGAATATGAATTTGGGTTATGAATGAGTTACAAAATATGACCGAGTTTAGTTAGTTGGATGGGAGTTTTGGTGGTTGTAGTGGTTCAATCTGGTGGATGTGAAATGGTGATTGTCTGTAGATGGAATTGAAGGTGGTGTGGTTGTTTTGAATGGACCAAAATACTGGTTGTAGTGGATATGAGAGATCTCAGGTAACAATGGGAGTTTTTTTGACATAAAGAAGATGATTTTTGGAACAAATGTTTAATGGAAACTGTGGTTGTATTTTGGGTTGTAATTGAGCTACAAGAAATGTGTATATGTTAATATGAAATGGAAATGGAGTTGCTGTTGAACCGAGTTGCGAGTAGAATTGGATGCTAATGAAAGATGTGGTAGTTGTGGTGTTGGATTGATATGATTTGAGACAGATCATAGGTTGGTTGTTATTGTTGAGTTTTATATTGATTGAAGTTCTTTTGAATGGTTAGTTGTGGACGTATTGGTGAAGCTGTAGAGGCTATGATCAGTGGTGATGCTAAGTATAATCTGGTGAGGGTGTCAGTAAAAACGATGTGTATGTAATAGTTTTGGTTGTGGTGTTCCTGAAGTTCAGTTTATGAAGAATGGTGATCAAAGAGTTTTAGACAGTAATTGTAATGAAAGCTTGGAAAAGCTGCAAATGCAGGTAGGCATGGTTTTTGATTGTAATTGGAATTCAGAGTTTGTTAGTATAACTGGATTGATAATTGTATAGATTGCATCATTCAAGTCTTAACAGGTTATGTGTTGCACCATGATTGTGCATTAGTGTTCTTTGGCCTGTGCATAGGTTTTGGCCTTGTGCCTTTCAGCCTAGTCAACTATCTGACTCTATCTGACTTAGTCAATATGACTGAGTCGAATCGTCTGGACTTACTGAGTTACATGTATTGACCTATGTTAACTCAGTTGACCGATCTAGACCCGACCTTTGACTGTTGACCAGACTTTGACCATTTGACTGACATTGACTATTAGAGACTTGTTGACTGTTAGATTGACCGTTATAAACTGTCAGTTGACCTGATGGACCAGGCCTTTGGTTAATGGGCCTGTATAAAGAACTCGAGCTTAGGACTAGTTATCTTATGTTGATGAATTGGACCCTTATGGTCTGATTTAGCCTTTGGTTTCTTCTACAAAGTTGTAGATATTCAGAAGACCATTCGAATGGACTATAGAATCAACCTAATTGGATCAGTAAACCTTAGATATACCAAAGATAGATAATAAAAGGTGTACAACCATAAATGGGCTTAGAACCATTAGATACACTTTTATGATTCTTGTGTGAGTGTGATTAACAATTAGTCTATATTAGCAACGATCGATTCAAGGATGAACCAGTGGATCGTGGATCTCGAGGTAGGCGAGGCTTGTCATCATAAGAGGTGGGAATCGATAACGAACTCTCTTGGATTCATTATGGTTTTATAAATCTTTATGTTGTGAAATTCATGCATATCTTTGTGTGGTATGAGATGTGTTCCGACACTATATCCAGTATTCTATGGCTAGGGCGATACAACGCAATATTACACGGCTAGAGAGAGACACCGCAATATCATTCATCCTTTAAATCTAGTATTCTATGGCTAGGGCGATACACCGCAATATTATGCGGCTAGGGCGATACACTGCAATATTATTCTTTATTATGTGCGGCAACACGCATCTCATATGTGGATGTTTACTGTTCTTTAAATTGCTTTGAAGAAGTTTCTACAATATGTTTTACTTTCTTTCCGTGTATTATCGACTTTCGATAAAACCTGCGTTGTATTCAAATCATATTAATGATTATTTGAAAGTTAGTTGTTACTTCCACTGGGAACCCCTTTTAGGGATGATGTGCTCACCCATTCCCACTTTCAGTTTCAGAGACAGATCAAGATGTGCATGTGACGAAGAAAGCTTCGAAGAATTATTTACATTAGTTAGTTAGTTTCCGCTATGTTTATTCTGTGTTTGTGTTATATTTTGTAAATCAACTAACTGTTGAATATATATCATTTGAGAGGAGTTCTTGTATATATATTTCAGAGTGGGGCTAGTTTTTGGGTTAAGTTTTGTAGCAGATTTCTTAATTGAATGTTTAAGTAAATAATTTAGATTCTTAGTGCCTCTTTATTTAGTTAATCTCCTGGATTAGTCAGATGCTAGCTTTGGGGGTGCTACACAGACCCATGAAGTAAAGGTTCTTTGTAAAAGCTTACAATCATTTATAATACTGTTGTTTGTCCATTTAACAAATACTACTCTGCCATTTGTGGCATTTATTACATTTAAATTATCTCTTTCCAAATGCAACTTAGACAGTCCTTTCATTTGTGCCATTCTTATTGCTTCATATGCAGCTACAACCTTTGCTTATTCTTCATCATAGGCCACTCCTTGAATAGTTTATGCTCCAACACATAACCCTGCATCAGAAAAGGCTATTAGACCACATCCCACATCATTAAAATCCTTAAGAAAGGACCCATCAAAATTAATTTTTGTAAATCCTATTTTTAGTAGACTCCAAGTTGTGATTCTCTTGTTCTGTGCACCATCAGAACTATTAATGTTTTTCTGCTATGTACATTGTTCCATTCTGCAATGGATTGTTGCACTTGTCTTTTGAACAACTCTATCTGCACTTGCACATTATCAAAAACTTTTGCACATCTTGATTTCCAGACATTCCATAACATAAAACTAACACAAACAACAAAGTCAAAGTTAATATGCCTATTAGCTGTGCCATTATCACACCAGGTTGCTATTCATTCTTTTAGATTCCTACCATTATACAACCCTGCAAAAACACTGTTCACTGCAGCATATATACCCTTTGTTACATGACAATCTAATAGCAATTGGTCTACTGTTTCAATATGATTGCTACAAAAAGGGCAATTTTGGTCAACATTTTGAACACACCTACCTATTTTCCCATTTAAGGGAAGACAATCATTAACACACTTCCATAGGAAATGTTTAATTTTTGGTGGTAAACCAAGTTTCAAAAAAAAAAATCCAGTTAAAATTATCCTGACTGGGCCAAAAACTCTGTCAGTTACAGCTCTATAGGCAGTTTTAACAGAAAACTCACTATTGTAGGCTGGAGTCCGTCTAATTTCGTCAACAACTTCTAAGGGAATATTTATCTTATAGACATCCTTAATAGTTTCACTATCAAAGAGGGCAGTCAGCATACTAATATTCCATTCATTAGCATTTTTGTCAATTAATTGATCAGCTGTGCTAATATTGGCAGACATAAAGTGAGAATTAACCAAACAATTTTTACATGGCACCCACCTATCCTTCCAGATTGAAATGTCTTACCATTCCCAACCTCCCAACATTAATTCTCCTTGATGACCTCTATTCCTCTACATATTTTTCTCTCCAAACCCAAGATCCAGATTTGTCATTGACATAGTGAAGAGGGTTATGGTCTGGAAAAATTTTATGTTTGAGAATCTGAACCCATAATTAATCTGGTTCTTTTAACATCCTCCAAGAAAGTTTGGCCAACAAAGAATAATTAACGTATTCAGTTTTCTTGATGTTAAGACCACCATGAACTATCGGCTTAGCAACATTATCCCAGCCTCTAAAATACAAGCCTCTATTGTTCCTTTTCTTATTCCAGAAAAACTTCCTCTGGATAGAGTCTAACCTATCTGTTAACCTTTTAGGCATAGCTAGTGTACCTAATACTATATGAGTAAGAACAGTTCTACCAGGTTGATTTACATGTTTACTCTTCCACATTCCTAATCTTTTTTCAAAGCTAGATTGTATATGACCAAGAGTTTCCATCTTGTTTCTCCAAATTAAGAGAAGCACACCCAGATACTTTTCTTGCAGTCCTAGCCTTCTAATCTTCAGGATAGTGACAACATTATTTTTAACAGCACTATCAATATTTGGAATAAAAACTACTCTTGACTTATCATAATTTATTGACTGACTTTAATATTTGCTAAACTGTTGAAGAATATTATCCAAGCTCCTAGCACACTTGTCACTAGCTTTAGTAAACACCAAGCAATCATCTTCAAAATAGAGATGACTAACTGATGAAGCATTATTAATAACTTTAATGCCTTGGATATCATTATTATCCTCAGCAATAATCAACATTCTAGACAGAATATCCCTACATATGATAAACAGATAAGGTGACCAGGGGTCTCCCTATCTAAGACCCCTTGTTGGGAAGGATTGCTCACCTGGAGAGCCATTAAGAAGGATAGAGACGGAGATAGTAGTAACACACTGCTCTATCATAATGCACCAATGCTCATGGTTAGCCATTAGGAATGGACATTCAATTATGTCAAAAGATTTTGACATATATAACTTAAGTGCCATAAGACCAGATGTTGACCCATGCCTTCTAAGAGTGTCCACAATTTCATGTGCAATAACTATGTTATCAGTTATTTGTCTAGATGACAGAAAAGCAGCCTGAAATGGACTAGCGAATTTATCTATAACAGATTTTAGCCTATTAGTCAATAACTTATATATAATCTTATAACTTACATTACTCAAGATAATTGGCCTAAAATCAACAACATTTTTAGGAGCATTAGTCTTCGGAATTAAAGAATAAAACGGTGGTTCAACTGTTTCAGCATATGACCAGAACTACAGAAAGCTTTAACCATGTTAATAGTATCAGAACCAAAAACATCCCACATTTTTTTATAGAACCCATGAGGTTAACCATATGGACCTGGAGAGGTCCAAGGTTGCATTTGCCACACAATATTTTTAATTTCCTCATCACTAGGAATACTAATCAGAAAGTTATTTTCTTCCTCAGTAATATAGGGTTTTAGAACTTTTAGGTATTCGCTTGCATTAGGAGGATTAGTGAAAAGGCGAGGGTACCAAAATATACCTCAAGCTAAAACTTTTCCTACCTATAAGTACTTTCTCCGAAAGTGATTGTCTATGGACTGAGTCGAGAAAATACAAACAACGAAGTATGTTTACTTGATACGAAGGTTCGGACTTAACCAAACACAATATGATTGCTTATCAAGTAAATAGGAATTAACATTTGGGTAATTTACTTTAATTATAATAACAATTATAATGCGGAAAATAAAAGTACATGACACAACAAGATTTTTTTGACGAGGAAAACTACAAATGCAGAAATACCTCAGGACCTAGTCCAGAATTGAATACTCTCAGGATTAAGCCGCCATACAAAATTATACTAACTTCATATAGTTGAGACCAAGTAACTAACCCTATAGTTCACCTAGTTCCGTCTGCATTCCCACGCCTCCAACTAATAAATAAGTCACGTACTTGGATCAATCCCTTTAGTTCGTATTACAAACAGTAAAGGAACAAGAAATTTGTTTGGTATCAACTCTATTCAACCAAGTGATATGAGTCGGACAAAGGCTCTTCCGTTTATCTCAACATAAACTCCTTCGTCAGGTCTAGATCTATCTTATGTTCAATCACCCAAAGGTAATCGATTAAGATTAAGCCAACAACACCTTTAATCCGAAGAACCGTGTTGATGCCGATCTACTCAAATAATCAATCCAATCTACCACAAGGATAATCCGGTTATTAATTGGATCCTCTTTTACCGAAACAAGTATTGTGCACACCAAAGATTGTAAAACCCAAGTCAGATCTTCAATATCTTCTTTGTCTTCAAATCTTCTTAAATCTTCAATAAAAACCTGCACACAATCACTTGAATCTCTTGTGATCAATCATGCACAGAATGGAGTCTGTTAACAATGGATTATCACAAGATCGTCTTTAGAACTAACAACAGTCTAAATATCCCTGTCGAAACTCTGAACTAGTTTGAGTGAATCTTATATCAAAAGAGAATATTCTCAAGAATAAACAAACTAGGTGCAATCAGATTTCAACCTCCGTTAGTCAATCAAATCAATCGAAAACAAAGATAAACCGCAATTATCTAGTTTCCCACCAACGGGTCGCGCTAGAGCTTCTCAATCCCAAGGAAGACTTTAAACTGAGCGGCCGTAAGAGATTTCACCTAATTGGATTACTCTCCTCTTCGATAGGCGGCTACACCAGTAACAACAACAAAAGAGTAAATTTGTGCTTTAATGAATATCTTGAGAATATTTTCGATTTTGGAAATTCCTTGGTGTCCAAACTTCCTTGTCATAATCCTATCATACCACAGGTGATTACTTAAGATTAGTTTTACTAATAAAATTTATACCAATACATAAGTCAGGACTTTGTGAATAGTTCTACCAAGAACACAACAAACTGTGAGCGGTTATACTCTATCACACATATTGGTTGTTCATAAGATATGCAATGAATAACAAAACCAATAACTCCTGGCAATTTCCTTTTCGGTTCACAAACAAGTTTATGAACTTACTTCCTTAGAAAACATGTAAACATTATTCCCTATGATGAAATCCTCACCTCATACCCATACATAATCACAATCTCATTCAAATGATTATGGCGATGTCTTATCTACAAAGTTTAATGGTTAAGCAATAAACCTCGTATTGTATTCCTTAATACTATGTCTATCTAGAGTTCATATATGCTTCGCAGTTATGTTTTCAATATGCACGACTTGAAAGATATGTTAGGGAATGAAACAGTTCAAGTCAAATATCACTAACCACAAGTGGAAGGATGATTGTTGTCGTTGTAGCTCCTTGCTTGTTCACATCTTCAAGACTTCGCAATACTTGTAATGTCTCATATCCTAATACTTTAAAGCTAACCTATACGAAGTTTAACTCTAGTACATAATCAAGCGACTCTTAACATGAGTTTTGATTCACTAAAATATCACAACCAAACTTGACATACCAACGCTTGGTGGGTTCAACCGAGCAATGCTCTAACAATCTCCCCCTTTGCCAATTTTAGTGACAAAACTCTTACATCATATGGATAAACAAATTACAAGAATTCATTATACTCCGCTTGATTCCCGATTCAACAGCACAGTAAAACTGCTTACATTCAATCCTTGAGAATGCCGTTGTTGACATTATAATAACAAAGTAAATACTCCTCCTAAGGAAGATAGGTAGATATTCAATCCGCACGTCTTTGTTATACCAATAAATATGACATGTTACTCCCCCTTAGTCTGTGATTTTACTCTTTCGTTAGATAAAACATTCAAGTACCAATGTTCTTTTCCCTAGCAATGCCAATCAATATAAAATCAATACCATCACCACCTGTTTACTCCATATATTTCTCCCCCTTTTTGTCATAAAAATGACAAAGAAACGAAAAATAAAGGACAACACGAAAAGAATCTTACAAATCTCAGAATAGACTTGCAAACCTGTAGAGTTAGGCACGAGGGTTCCACACATCACGTTCTGATAACCACTATCAAAACCGAAACTACAAGTAGTCTTATTTTGATATGTTACCAAGAAAACAATTGCCCGAAACAATTTTTCCCATTTAGTTTAGCAAACCAAAAACAACTAATCACATTAGTCCCTTTGCTAACCTGATTGTTCAAAAACAACCGCTTAATTCGATAAGACCAAAATAAAGATAAACTCCATTTTTTCTCATCAGGTTCTAATTATCCATAAACTTAGACCTTTCAATTTTAAACAAGCCAAACACTAGGTTAGTTAACTAGCATTTCCTTGTTTAGGCATACGATTAGACTTGAATAACCGAAACCTCACTTTGATAAGACAAACTAAGATCAGAATTAACTTAGTTTCTTATCCGGAATCGAATTGGACTAAAAAACTCATCCCGTACACATATTATTTCGTTAAGCCATAAATAATTCATACAAACCAAAATAAATCAACTTGAATAATAATTCACCTCAACCGGAAGCAATTGAAACAACATAGACATTAAAAGCACCGCAATTGCACCGTAATTTTGTAAGCCTAAACAATTGATACCATACAAAAGCAAGATAACAATAGTTTTTCTTAACCGGAACCAATTGAATCACACACACATCAATTGTACCGAAATTTTGTAAGCCTAAACGATTGATACCACACAATAAAGCAAGATAACAATAGTTTTTCTTAGCAGGAACCAATTGAAACACACATCCACACACACATCATGGAATAAATATCAATTGAACCTAATTTTTGTTAAGCAAAAGTAACAAATATATATAATATAAACTCAGGATTTTCTTTAACAGGAAAATAATTAACTAACAAGATTGTTACCTCAAATTTCGCATCCACTTCTCCAATATGATAGCATCTTCGTCCAGGGAGAATTGATATCGAAATATCACCTCGTTGTCATCCTTATGCATAAACAAAAGAATAACAACACACCTCAACTTTTACCAGAGAAAGGTTGAAAACAGGTTTTAACAATTGCAAGCAAGAGTTGAAAACCTTCGAAACACATATGCTTTTATGCTAAACCAAAACCGACTCAACATATTATGACTTTTTCACATACTGTTTCTATTAGAACCCCTCATGATCCTTTGATAAAGCCTACCTACTAGGGCTAGAACTTAATCCCGCTAAATCAAAAAGTCACCCAAACCATAAGGGTTCACAATAAATGAGATCGAATATTAAGGTAGTAAAACCGAAATCAAACATCCCATAAACATACATAGCAATAAGATAAAAACAATTAAGCACAAGCTATGTAAACCGAAAACTATCACAAGAAAAATTACCAATCAAATAATTTTAATCATAATAGACCAATACAATCAATGAAAGAAATCAAAAATTTATGTCTATTGTCTTCTCATTTGTGAAACTCTGAAATTGACTTTTTAGAGTTTTCTTCCAGAACCGAAACCGGACCAGCAGATTTCACCGGATTCCAATCATCTTCTATAATCACAAGCCTAGATTCAAAACTCATAACACTGTCATTGACTTCTTTAACTTCCTTCCTCAAATCCTTTTCCATGTTCCTTACTTCACATAAAATTAGATCCAATTTTAGTGAGAGATTCTTGAGAAGATTATCATTGAGAGAAGAGATCTCTTCATTAGGAACATCATGTTGAAGCTATGGAGATGAACCAGAATCCCCATCAGAAGACTCAAGAAGAAGTTTCTTGTTTGGAAACAATATAGTCCAAACCTTTTTGTTTTCCCGAGAACTGTAACTAGAGGTAGACATTTTGTCAGAGCCCTATGAAAATGAAGTAAGATATCTTACTTCTTATAACCTTTGGACCCTATCTTCAAAGATCTTTGAGAATATTTTTTTTATAACCGAAAACTCAAAAATTCGTATTTGGAAATATTTAAAACTAAATATTTACACCTATATCCTTACAGTATATTATCACGGGTAACACGTAAGGATTCATGATAATCGGTTAGATTATCCCAATTTGATTGTTGAAATTTCTTCCTTAGGAGATTTCATCAAAGTGTTTGAGCACTTAGATTCACTTCTTAATATCGTTGTGGGATCATGATGCTCAAAGAGCTTATTCTCCTTTTTTCGAAGATATTTTTGATCTAGGATTAGATCTTGATTTTCTGGTTTTATACAGTCTCTCTCTATTTTTAGTATTCAGACATTCTCTTTGAAAATGACCACTTTGTTTGCACAGAAAGCAAACACCAGAACTATTACGTTTTCTGGAATTGAATCCCTCAGATTTCTTTATTCTTACCTTCTTGTTTATTGAATCATTCATCCCAGGTGATGAATTTTTAGAGCAGTTGAGTCTCGCTCTCAATTTCTGATTTTCTGCTTTTAATACCCTAATCTCATCTTGACAAGAACGAATATTAGAAATGAGTTTAGATACTTGTACTCTTTCAGAGCATTGAGTAACCTCCATTTTCTTCAGACGCTTGTTAAATTTCTCTTTATCATTCAGAAAAATCTGTTTGAGTTGATCAAGCGCTGACTTTATTTTAGCAATGTCAGATTTAAGAAGGTGAGTTCTTTTATCTTTACAAGGAAATTTTTTTTCGAAAATCAAAGGAGTGAACTCTTCATGGGTATCTATGTTTTATAGGATTTCAGAATCATAGATTTCTGCAATGGTTGCAACATGATCTATCTCATTAACTTGTTTATTCTCATTAGGACAATAATCAAGAATGGCAGTATAAGCATTTCTTTTCCACTGTGTGTCCTTGGTTGGACAATCTGGAGAGATATATCCAAAGCCTATGCACTTGTAACATTGAGGAATAACATCATCATCATCCCGGGTGTCTTCACGTTTATGTGGAGGAACACGTTTCCTTTTTGACATATGCGCTCCTCTTTTTCGATGTCTCAACAGTTTTTTGAATCGTTGAGTAACAAGAGATAAGTGATGGTTTAGTTCCCTTTCATCTTCGATAAAGAGATCTTCCTGATTATTGGAATCTTCTGAGTATTGAGTCGAAACTCCCTTTATGGCTTTATAGCTCAGATTGTCTTTTTGTTTAGACAAATTTTCTTGATCAAATATCTTCAATTTTCCAACTAGGGAACTTCTAGATAGAGACGAAAGATCATTAGCTTCAACGATTGCATGTTTCTTAGAATCGTATATAGATGGCAACGTTCTGAGAATCTTGCATACTGTATATTTTTCAGAAATAGTCTTTCCTAACGAGAAATAAGCATTAATTATCTCATAGAGCTTAACGTGAAACTCCTAAAAAGTGTCGTTGTCATTCATTCGAAGGTTTTACCACTCGGAAGTGAGGGTTTGAAGTCTAGCTTCTTTCTCCGAAGAGTTTCCTCCGAATACGATCTGAAGATTATCCCAAGATTCTTTCGAAGTCTGACATGTAGACACATGATGTTGTAAGTCACGACTTACAGCATGAATAATAGCATCGAAACCATATGAATTCTGCTTTGCAAGTGCCTTTTCTTCGTTCGAAAACTCTGTTAAACGTTTAAGTTCAGTTTCCTGAATTTTCTCTCTTTGGAAGAGTATAACCATCGACGACTAATAGCCAAGTATTTAAGTCTCGTGATTGAAGAAAAGATCTCGTAGCAGATTTCCACCATAGATAGTTTGTTCCGTCAAATCTTGGCGGTACGTTGATTGAAGTCGATTCCTGAGAACTCGAGTTTATTCTTATAGGTTGGATCGCACCAAACACAGATTTTTAGATCTTTTCGTGTTTACCTGCTCTGATACCAATTGAAAAGGCGAGGGTACCCAAATATACCTCAAGCTAAAACTTTTCATACCTATAAGTCCTTTCTCTGAAAGTGATTGTCTATGGACTGAGTCGAGACACTACAACTAATCGGTTCACACTTCTTGTGATCGTCTATGGATACAAGATCGAGACAATACAACAACGAAGTATGTTTACTTGATACAAAGGTTCGGACTTAACCAAACACAATATGATTGCTTATCAAGTAAATAGGAATTAACGTTTGGGTAATTTACTTTAATTATAATGCGGAAAATAAAAATAAATGACACAACAAGATTTTGTTGACGAGGAAAACTGAAAATGCAGAAAAACCTCGGGACCTAGTCCAGAATTGAATACTTTTAGGATTAAGCCGCTACACAAAATTACACTAACTTCGTATAGTTGAGTTCAAGTAACTAACCCTATAGTTCACCTAGTTCCGTCTGTATTCCCACGCCTCCAACTTATAAATAAGTCACGTACTTGGATGAATCCCTTTGGTTCGTATTCCAAACAGTAAAGGAACAAGAAATCTGTTTGGTATCAACTCTATTCAACCAAGTGATATGAGTCGGACAAAGGCTCTTCCGTTTATCTCAACATAAACTCCTTCGTCAGGTCTAGATCTATCTTATGTTCAATCACCCAAAGGTAATTGATTAAGATTAAGCCAACAAAACCTTTAATCCGAAGAACCGTGTTGATGCCGATATACACAATTAATCAATCCAATCTACCACAAAGATAAACCGATTATTAATTGGATCCTCTTTTACCGAAACAAGTATTGTGCACACCAAAGATTGTAAAACCCAAGTCAGATCTTCAATATCTTCCTTGTCTTCAAATCTTCTTAAATTTTCAATAAAAACCTGCACACAATCACTTGAATCTCTTGTGATCAATCACGCACAGAACGGACTCTGTTAACAATGCATTATCACAAGATCGTCTTTAGAACTAACAACAGTCTAAAGATCCCTGTCGAAACTCTGAACTAGTTTGAGTGAATCCTATATCAGAAGAGAAGATTCTCAAGAATAAACAAACTAGGTGCATTCAGATTTCAACCACCGTTAGTCAATCAAATCAATCGAAAACAAAGATAAACCGCAATTATCTAGTTTCCCACCAACGGGTCGCGCTAGAGCTTCTCAATCTCAAAGAAGACTTTAAATTGAGCGGCCGTAAGAGATTTCACCTAATTAGATTACTCTCCTCTCCGATAGGAGGCTACACCAGTAACAACAACAAAAGAGTAAATCTATTGTTACGAAGGATTAGTTTGCTAGAAAGGCAAACTTCGTGTATTTATAGATAAGGAAGTTTGGACACCAAGGAATTTCCAAAACCGAAAATATTCTCAAGATATTCATTAAAGCAAAAATTTGGTTTCCATAATTCCTGGAAATGCTCTGTCCAAAAATAACGATCGAAATCTCTCGGAAAATCTAATTAGTAAATGCACATTACTAATTCTGTCCCTACAAAATGAAATTAATAACCTTGATTAAAATATTCTTAACTTATTTATGTTTCGATCCTAGGATTCTCTTCCCTTAGCCGTTAAGGAATATCTTTTAACAATTATAGAAATAAACATTCACAACACGTGTTCAAAGTTTGTCGACATCTTTACTTTGTAAGTTCTCTTTCACACTTACAACCTTGAAACCGATTTGCCACACTTCCAAACAAGTTTAGAATTGGTTCATCTGACTTTCAAGAACTATGTGATTGATCAAACCAACATTCAATCACAATCATGGGTTTAACGGTTCTACCAAAACAAGTTTCGGTTCTACCTCCATGTGAGTATTACGCATAGTCACACTAGCTTCCCAAATATTCGGTTGACTAGGTACTAGGATCGGTTCCTCACATATATATGGTATATAACTTATATGTGTTGCACATTTTCATAGGATCGGTTCCCCTTTCTGCTATAAACCTTGCTGCACCCCATACAAGGATCGGTTCCCCTTGATGTACTGCACCCCTTACAAGGATCGGTTTCCTTTCCCTTACTAGGATCGGTTCCCTTTCCCTTACAAGTATCGATTCCCCTTCCCTTACAAGGATCGGTTCCCTTTCCCTTACTAGAATCGGTTCCCTTTCCCTAAGTTCAGACATATCCGATCATACCACAGGTGATTACTTAAGATTGGTTTTACTAATAAAAGTTATACCAATACATAAGTCAGGACTTTGTGAATAGTTCTACCAAGAACACAACAAGTTGTAAGCGGTTATACTCTATCACACATATTGGTTGTTCATAAGATATGCAATGAGTAACAAAACCAATAACTCCTGGCAATTTTCTTTTCGGTTCACAAACAAGTTTATGAACTTACTTCCTTAGAACACATGTAAACATTGTTCCCTAGGATGAAATCCTCACCTCATACCCATACATAATCAAAATAGCATTCAAATGATTATGGCGATGTCTTATCTACAAAGTTTAATGGTTAAGCAATAAACCTCGTACTGTATTCCTTAATACTATGTCTATCTAGAGTTCATATATGCTTCGCAGTTATGTTTTCAATATGCACGACTTAAAAGATACGTTAGGGAATGAAACAGTTCAAGTCAAACATCACCAACCTCAAGTGGAAGGATGATTGTTGTCATTGTAGCTCCTTGCTTCTTCACATCTTCAAGACTTCGCAATACTTGCAATGTCTCATATCCTAATACTTTCAAGCTAACCTATACGAAGTATAACTCTAGTACATAATCAAGCGACTCTTAACATGGGTTTTGATTCACTAAAATATGACAACCAAACTTGACATACCAACGTTTGGTGGGTTCAACCGAGCAATGCTCTAACACTTAGTAGATCTACCAATTTTTAAGAAATGATTTTTCAATTCAGAAGCAATCATATATTTATCTGTTAACCAAATTCCGAGGCTATTTTTAATGCAATCAATTTGAGTTCTTTTCTTCCTAAATTTAACCTTATCATGAAAATATTTGGTGTTTTGGTCATCAAATTTCATAACATCTTCCTTATCCCTTTGCATATAGAAATCTTGATGTACTTTGTACCAGTGTTTTAGGCTGGTTTCCAGTTCAACAATATGATTTCTAGGTAAACTGTATTATTGGGCATCATGAAGTTGACCCTGAAGAGTCTGAATATGAGAGTGAATATTACCAAAAACATTAGAATTCCACTGACTAAGAGCTATCTTAATATTTTTCAAAGAATTAACATGCTTAAAAGCAAAAGAACCATTAAAATCAGTAGTCCAACTATTATCAATTATGCTCCTAAATGACTTATCAGACAACCAACATTTATTAAATCTTCTTGTTTTTTTTTTGGTATTATTATCATTCTTAGAGCTAACCATGAGGATGGGAAAATGATCACTTCCTAAGCAGACAAGGTGATGAATAATTACATCGGGAAAAAAATTTGCCGACTCATCATTCACAGGATCCCTATCAAGTCTTTCTAAAATAAGAGTGTCTCCACTTCTTCTATTTGTCCATGTGAAAATGCTGCCTATAAAATTCAAATTATAAAGGCCTAACTCATTCAAATGATCCCTAACATCATCTAGGTGGGTCTTGATTACACAAGAACCAACAGAGAGCTCTGCAAAAAAGATTTAAAATCTCATTAGCATTATAGAAAACCAACCAAGAATTTTGAACAAAATGTTCAAGGAAAAATATAAAAAACGATAAAGAAAACTTGGATTCCTTCTACAAGGTAATCTAAGGTTAAAGCATTAATCAGAAATATAAAGAACATCAAGAAAAAGATTCATATTCCACTTAAGATTAATCAAGAACTAGTAAAAACTTGGAAACCAAACATGAAAGTTATTTTTTGAAAACCTCTGGGTTCAGTTTCTCTCGGTTTTCAGTTAGCAGTTGTAGATGGGGAAAAACGATTTGCTGGTTTTCTAGGGAATGGAGAGACGACCGAGCGGACGTAGACTCCTCAACCGAGCAAACTGCTTAACCTCAAACAGATGCACTGTACGGGAGTTCTTTTAAGTTCGAGAGATCAATCTGTAAGACTCCGGCCTAAACCAAGTCAATGACCGTTCCAGAGTCAATTCGGTCACAAAGAGGAAAGAGGGTTGATCTGTAGGTGGGAAGCTAAGAAGTGTATGAGATCAATGGTGATATGTGAATTGTGGATGTGTTGTGGGTTTCTGCAAATTGATGAACTTCTGAGTTATGTGAATAAGTTTCGATCGAGAGAATTGTTCTGTAGACGGATGTTCCCCTCAGTCATCGATTTTAGGCTTATTTATATTGTCAGAATAATGAACACATTGATCCCAGTAAGTGTGACGGTTTCTTGAATGAAAGAGTGGGAAGTGGGAGATCGTGGTAAAATCAGTTCCATGTCGTGTGGAGACTTGGTTGATCGTCCACCCACTACTTTTCTAACTACCTCAACCGTTTGCACGACTTACTCACATTTCTCATCGTGTATGAACACGCATGTTGTAGGCCGCCAGACCAAAACCCTAATTGATATCCCCCATGTGACGTGATTGATGTCTCACGAACGTGGAGTCTGAAAAGCAGACGTGTAATTGATTAGCCAGTCGTTGACTTGATTAGACAGTGAGTCTAGGTTTTGTTGAATTGAGCATGATTGACAAATGCTCAATAATTCATGGATTAAACGATGTTGATATTGCTCGTATGAGAAAATATTGTAAGTTCGACAAATTACTGAATATTGATAGTTTGATCAATATTCGAGCAACTGAGCAAGTATTTCTCAAATCGACGAATTACTGAATATTGATAGTTGGATCTATATTCGAGCAACTGAGCAAGTATTGCTCAATTCGACGAATTACTGAATATTGATATTGATAGTTGGATCAATATTCGAGCAACTGAGCGAGTATTGCTCAATTCGATAATTTACTGAATATTGATAGTTGGATCAATATTCGAGCAACTGAGCAAGTATTGCTCATTCGATGAATTATTGGTAAAGTGACCCAATAAAATATTAATTAAAATATCGGTAGCCTACCAAATACTATATAATTAATCCAGATGTTGATTGTTGGGTCAACATAAATTATTAGTGTTTGAAATTACTGGTAATCATGATTTGCAGAGCATTTGTTCGAAAACCCTATTGTTTGATCAATTATTCGTCAATTGATGATTTACTGAAAATATGCCACTGAATGAAGGAGTGTGATAGACGCATTTTCTATTTTGTTCTCAACTATGTGTATTGTTAGTGCTCGATTTTATTCTTATTTGATTATTTTATGTTTTTGGAGAAATATGCTTTTGCGGGAAAATTGGCTCGAAAAGTGGAATTTGGACCCCCGGGAGAAAATTACTGAAGGCACCCAAGGACAAGTGCTAAATGGACCCTAATTTCGGATAAGGGGCACCTACCTGCTATTTACACCCAGATGCTAAAGAGAGACCGGAACTGGATAGGGGGGAGGTCATCCCCTACCTTTTGAATTTTGAAAATTGGCGGGAGATATTTGTGCAGCGAGTATCAAATTTGGATTCGATTTCTACTCGGGTTCCAGAGAGACTCAATCACTGAATTACGTCGGGATAGATTCGTTAATGCTAAATAGGGTTCGTAGGTCAACCAGAATTGATTAAGTAGGGCCAGTTCTTCGGTTAGAAGTTAAACAGGGGAAGAGATATCCACGGATCTTTATTGTTTCCTGTATTGAGTTTGGCAAGATTCTCTCGAGTTTTCTTAGATAATATTGGTTGGTTCGGGCCTGATTTGATCAAACAGTAATGGTAAGTGATGAGGAATCGAAAATAAAGAGATATTCTGTCCGTTTGAATAAACAGGGGAGAAAACAAGTGCGAAGACTTTCTGGCAGGGAATTAAACGAGAATTTCTCGTTGGACTGAATTGGTTTGGGCCTGTTGATACGAAACAGGGTTCGTAAGGAAGTTGGTTGCGAAGAAAAGGGAGTTTTCATCCCATTCACGATAAAACAGAAGTGGGGAGATATTCCGGGATATGTTTCTCGGTATCTGTTGGATTTATTTTGGAAATTACGTGAGCTTGGGGGGAATATATTCTTACAGGATCAATATACTTTGTAGTTTGGAAAGTTTAACAACTCAGATGACGCGTAGGAGAAGAAATAGTGGAAATTATTCCCGAGACTTGGGGAAGAAGTAAAACACGATAAACAAGGATTTACTCGACCCTGTGGTGTATATATATGGGTCTTTGAAGCCACAGCAAGATTGTCGAGAGTTTGGGGTTCGGCAGTACACCTTGGGGGTAGTTGCAGAGAATAAATCTAGGTTGCAGAGACGAGTTCCATCACCAACAGAGAAGAAGAAGAAGTACAGAGTGGACGCTTCCAGACTGTCGTTAATTAGTGGTGATCTTTTCTCCAGTATTGCTGTTACTTTCTGACAGGTTTAGAGTATAGTTTATCCACAACAGTTCATCATCTTTCTTGTAACAGTCAGAGTTCTGTAACAGTCTATTGGTAACGCCTTTACAGCGTTGAAAAATGCCTGAGTTATTAGCTTTCTCTTGTTTTTCACACTTTTGAGCCGTGAACATCTATTTTGAGCAAGTGAATAATATGAGGATCTAAACCCCTTATCTAAGGCGACGGAGGAAGCCATTATTCCATGAAAAGTGGTATATTTCTATTTTAATTAATTCTTGCTATTTCTTTTATTGTTATTTGCATGGAACTAATATTGGAAAATTGATTTTTATTGAATGATTGTGATCCGTTTTGATGGAGCATGCTTAGTTTAAGACTCTTGATGTTTCATGCTTGATGTATATAATTGTTACATCAAAAATCTACTAGAGGAAATAAATTAGAATTACTTTAAAACGCAAAGAATTTCATGAATATTGATTAGATTAAATCACTTAATTGGTCAATGGTGGAATCCTGAGTCTCAGTACCTCTCGATATTGTGACAATACTTTGTATATATTTTTTTATTATTAAGTCTGAAATCAAATCTTTACAAGTCTTTGAACGAACTTTACTTACCACTGTAAAAACTACATCAATTTTTGGTGCCGCCGACGCGGACTTGTTTATAGATTTGTTTTTAGGTTTTATTTTTATTTTTATTATTTTGGTTCTTTTTTACGCGTTTTGGTATTTCTTGTCTGCTTTCAGATTTGGAGCTGAGCTAAAGAAAAAGAGAGAAAGTGCTTAAAAGGAAAGCGAAGCCAAAGAAGGAAAGAAAAGAGGAATCCAGAAGGAGTGGAGAAGAAGATATTGTATATAGTTATTATATTTTATCTTTAGAAACTGTAAATAGGGTTTTATTTTTTGTAATCTTTTATTTTTGGACTTTTTGGACTTTATTTTTGGGACATTGGACATTACTATTTTTAAAACCCTAAGGAAGGTTAATTTTATAAAACTGCTGCAGGTAAGGAGGACAGTTACGATACTGTCTCGGCCCCTCAGGTTCGTACACTGACGTTGGAGTCGGTGGCCTGAGTCGACTTCAACGGTTCATCGCCCGTATGGTACGGGAGGTAAGACTCTATCCACCCACGAATCACCTGTCAGTGGTGCTGATGGTGGTTTTTAGTTCAGGGATAAATTTATAAAACCCTGCAATACAGTAGAAGTAAACGGTCTGCTCATGAATCAATGATCCGCACAAGCGTCAGTTCCGCCCTCAAAGAGAGCTTCATGCCAAAGCCTACAAGAATTTCCGCCATAGCAACTACTGATGCGGGAGAAGCCAGACTCAAAATATCCACGCTTCCCGTTGCCTATCAGAAGAGTTATAGAATTACTGGAAATTTGGTACGAGAGGGAGTAGTCCAACTACCCCCGGTATAGCGTCCACCAACTGATCCGGAGATGCTAGATTCAAGATATTGCCACTATCACAGGTTTATTCATCATCCTACAAATGAATGCAACGCTCTGAAGCGCATTGTCCAGGAAAAGATTGATTCAGGGGAATTATGCCTGGGGACTGGAGGTTCACCGGCTTGCCGCGGATCGACATAGAGATGTTACAGAGACAATAAAGGATGAATGGGGACTTCTCGCGGCCAGGATTGCGTCACACAATAAACTCTGATTTGCAACCTGAAAATTCAGTTTTGTGGAGAGACCCTTAAGCAAATAAAGTATGTGGCCGTATCGTAGGAGAGCAAAAAAGGAATGGCCAACACCAATGTACCATCCACAAGCATAGTCAACACGTTCCGTGGCGTTACATCCTCTACCACCAACACCAGCAGCACCGGAAGCATCCCCTCTGACGTGACGCCTCTTATTACCAGGGGCAGAGCCGCCGCTACTCCTAATATTTCTTCGAGCATGACTCCTCCAATCATTAGCATGACATCCACCACTTCTTCGTCATGACGAGAGACTGGAGGAGCCAGAGGAAACCAACCTTCCCATTACCATTATCGAGTTAACGGAGAAACAGGAAGTTCTTGCCGAAACTCAGACGGACGTGGCCACAACTCAGAAGGGGCCGTTTCAACGTTTCGCTCCAGAAGCCGCTTCGCTTCAACGTTTCGCTCCAGGGGCCGCTTCAACGTTTCGCTCCAGGAGCCGCTCCGGTTCAACATTCTCTCCAGAAGTCGCTACTCCTCCCTGCCAAGGATCGTGCCGTAGCCGCCACACCCCTCCCCGCCAAGGATCGTGCCGTAGCCGCCACAATCTTCCCTATCAAGTATCGTGATCACAACCAGCGAAGGTTCGTAGTTGTGGCCACTTTTTGATCCATCTCGCTAAAGCTCGTGGTCGTGCATAGTTTACTCGCTTACGCATCCAGCCAATCCCTTTGCTTCCACGGACGCCCATGCAATCCCAGCCAACCTATTTTGGGTTACCACGACAATTAGTCTCTTCTACTGCCAAGAACTGTTTCTGTTCGTTTCTTGATACCAGCCAGAGCTTTACCATAACAACAACCACTACAAAGGTAATCCATACTTCTCCATATTTTAGTTTTACATGGAAGAGTAATGGAGTCACCAGTATGGATGAAAGATGATATCTTTATCATGGTCAACTCACCAACCATACAAGATAGAAACATGTAAACCAAACTTGGGGACTGAGGCTCTACACGGAATCCCTTTACTGTCAAATCTCAGGAGACACGGTCAACCCAAAAGTCATAGCCACGAAAAGGTCATCTACTCTTCAAAGGTATAATGTAAGGATATCATCTCTTCTCCTTCTAAAAGGCGCCTGCAACACTTTATGATGCCCACAACGGATCCCAAACCTACTCAGAGAAAATAACTTTAGTAACCGAAGAGAGGTGCGACTGGGGACTGGTCATCGCAGTCCATCCCCGATAAAAATCAAGCATTCATGAGATAACTCCAGAGACGCGGCTGAAACATTTTTCTTGAAAAGACAGAGGGAGCTACGATTAACGCCATAACTCTCTCACTTCTACCTCTTCATTATGTAGAATGTTTCGTCCATGTGATGTTCCAAGCATCCCAGCATCACATCCAGGAGAGTACAATAAGCTTGTACCAAAATCATAGGCGTGGATTGAAAGAGATGCAATTAAAGTAGGCTACAATTGGGGACTGAAGCCTTCTTCAGGTTTAGAAGTTTAAACGCAGTCACCACCTTACCAGTGAATGCAGTAAAAGCACATCTTCCGCGAGAAAATAGGCTCGGGATAATTACACATGGGGACTACTGATATGCACCAAAGTGCAACACATTTTCACCCATAAATACATTAGCTGGGACACATTTTATCACTAATAAACTTGTTTGTAGGTATTTTTGAGAAATAAATATTTTCGGAAAAATCAGCTCGAAAAGTTGTTAAAGGCACCTCGGAGGATAATTGCTAATCGGACTCCTACTCTGTATAAGGGGAAATCAATTACTAAGGTGCACACTATCTGCTATATACACCCCGAACTCTGCTAAGGTCACACCCTTCTTCATGGTTTTAAAGAGAACAATTTTGGCGGGAAAGTTAACCTTCACTTGCGAAGACTTCAGGCAAGATTTAGAGAGAATTTTTGTTGGACCTTTTCTCGGATTTTGATTCATATGGGCCTGTTTCATCCAAACATGAATGGTAAGAACTTTGAAATTGAGAAAAGAGGATCGTGACGTGGTTTTCTCATGAAAAAGGAATGAATATATTATCGGTTATACTTTGAGATATTTTTGGAAGAATTGTGTGTGGTTACGTGTGTTCTGTGAGTGTTTTACTCCAACAGAAACATGCAACAACTTATGTGGAGTGTTTCTACAGATGCAGATGCATAGAGTAGTTAAAACAGGAATCGAATCATCGTATATTTGGGTGGTTATCCAAAACAGGGCAAGGAAGATATTCCCGGGTTAAATTGATTTGATTCTATGAGTTATAATATGAAGTTACATAGGATTGAAGAGAGGATATTCTCTTAAGATTTGTATGTCGGATGGGAGGTTTTGGGATGAATCAAACAACTCAGAATCACGTGGGAATAAAGAAAATATTCCCGAGTCTAATGTCATTACTGTGAGAAGATTATGAGCATTTATTCGAAATATTTCTTGATTGTTGGGTATATAAATGATTCCTGGGAGTCAGAGAGGGTATATGGAGTGATTGGGGCGAGAACAGAGCGAAGAACAAGAAGTTGCAGATCTTTATACACCTGCAGGAAGAGAAGAAGACGAAGAACAATAAGCTGTCAAAGCCTGTCGTTAATAAACCGTGGTGTATTCACGGTTTTGCAACAGTCTTTGCAGCGACATATAAACAGTGACAACAACACTATTGTTTTATCGTATATTATAATTGTTTCCTTGCAACAATTGTTCAGAAGTGTAATTGTAACAGTAGTTTCTGTAACGCCAACAAAGCGTTGCGAACTTCTGTTCTCATTAGTTTTCCATCTATAAAAGCATCATTTGAGCTATGAGTTATCTTTTTTAGTGTGTTTTTACTATGTGGAGCTAAACCCCAACGCTGGGACAACGGAGGAAGCCGAATATCATACATGGGTGAATTTATTTTATTTGACTTTTGCACTAATTAAATAAGAAATATGATTTTGATTAATTAATTAATTATCATTTTATTTGATGGGTCATGCTTGCTTAAATGTTTGATGTCCCATGATCACGATTTATAACTAATATTTTGAGAATCTACTTTGGCAAAATAAGAGTCGATGTTATTTTTATTGAGCAATAATTGTTGAGAATGAATAATTGAGCTTTATGATATGAATTCGGTGGAATCCTAGTCCCAGTAGCTCTCCCTTTTTTTATATTAAATCTTTAAATTTAATCTTCACAAGTCTTAGAGTTCGAATCTTATTTACTACAACAACCATTAAAAATCTCAATATTTTGGCGCCGCCGACGCGGATTTGTTTTTAGATTAATTTTTGGGTTTAATTTTTTATTTTGTACAATATTTTCATTTTTTTTTAGATTTTTTTCTTCCTTTTATGCGTTTCTTTTTGTATTATTTTCAGAGACATTTTGAGGATGATGATTTCTTCTAGGGAGACGTCACCTAAGATGACGCTGGCGAAATATAAGCGTAGAAAGTCAAATTATCAGGAAACCTCATCTGAGATGACGCTTGCTGAATATAAGCGTAGGCAACGGTATGGAGTTTCTACTCCGCATGAGGTAAGTGAAGAATCCCCGCTAATGATATATGAGAAGTATTACAAATACACACCACCTAGTTTGGAACAAAGACTGAGAATTATGGAATGCCAAAAATTATTTAATGATGATGATGATCAGTCTTTTAGTGACTCTCTGTTCCAGACAAAATTTGTAGATGACCATGTGGATGATTGTGTAGATGATTTTCCTAATTCCATAGATGAATCTATCTCATAAGATAATTCATTGAACTTAGAGGTTGTTTCTAGTCCCCTAGACTTCCAAAAGTTACCTAATTTATGGTTAGAATTGTGTGCTTATAAAATTTTATTGGAGTACTTTGCATCTAAGTACCCATATGATTTGCCTATTTCCGAAATCGTGCATGAACCAATAGATGTCTCCCCAGTCCCCATAGAATCCCCATATTATGTTCTTTACACACTTCCTTGTGTTGTAAAAACTTGGTTTGGTGGTAAGTCTTTAATTTTGATAGTTTCAGTGTCTCCGCATTGTTATAACATAAGTGTGAAGATGTCATTTGTAAATGATGTATTTTGGGTTGATCCCCAAATTTTCAGGTTGTTAGTTTATGGGGATCCTTTTTGTACATTCCAGTAGGTGTATTTTTTTATTTTTTTTTGCATCTCATGAATTTCCATCTTAATTTTTGCGTTGGATGACTCAATTACATTGAGGACAATGTAATGTTTAAGTGCGGGGGAGTGGTTAACGTTTTATTTTTCTTTTTCAGGATTTTTTTTGCATATGATGACCAGCTGTGTAGCGGGTCTACAAAAAAAAATTATATATATATATATTATGACCAGCTATGTAGCGGGTCTAAAACAAAAAACAAAACATTTTTTTTATAGTTGTTAGGGTTATGACCAGCTATGTAGCGAGTCTTTTCTTTTTCTTGCATGTTATGACCAGCTGTGTAGCGGGTCTAAAAAAAAAGAAAAAGGTTTCTCTCTCTCTTATTATATGACCAGCTGTGTAGCGGGTCTTCTTCTGTTTTGCTCGAGGACTAGCAAAATGTAAGTGTGGGGGAATTTGATATGCACGAAAGTGCAACACATTTTCACCCATAAATACATTAGCTGGGAAACATTTTATCACTAATAAACTTGTTTGTAGGTATTTTTGAGAAATAAATATTTTCGGAAAAATCAGCTCGAAAAGTTGTTAAAGGAACCTCGGAGGATAACTGCTAATCGGACTCCTACTCTGTATAAGGGGCAATCAATTACTAAGGAGCACACTATCTGCTATATACACCCCGAACTCTGCTAAGGGCACACCCTTCTTCACGGTTTTAAAGAGAACAATTTTGCGGGAAAGTTAACCTTCACTTGCGAAGACTTCTGGAAAGATTTAGGGAGAATTTTTGTTGGACCTTTTCTCGGATTTTGATTCATATGGGCCTGTTTCATCCATACATGAATGGTAAGAACTTTGAAATTGAGAAAAGAGGATCGTGACGTGGTTTTCTCAAGAAAAAGGAATGAATATATTCTCGGTTATACTTTGAGATATTTTTGGAAGAATTGTGTGTGGTTACGTGTGTCCTGTGAGTGTTTTACTCCAACAGAAACATGCAGCAACTTATGTGGAGTGTTTCTACAGATGCAGATGCATAGAGTAGTTAAAACAGGAATCGAATCATCGTATATTTGGGTGGTTATCCAAAACAGGGCAAGGAAGATATTCCCGGGTTTAATTGATTTGATTCTCTGAGTTATAATAGCAAGTTACATAGGATTGAAGAGAGGATATTCTCTTAAGATTTGTATGTCGGATGGGAGGTTTTGGGATGAATCAAACAACTCAGAATCACGTGGGAATAAAGAAAATATTCCCGAGTTTAATGTCATTACTGTGAGAATATTATGAGCATTTATTCGAAATATTTCTTGATTGTTGGGTATATAAATGATTCCTGGGAGTCATAGAGGGTATATGGAGTGATTGGGGCGAGAACAGAGCGAAGAACAAGAAATTGCAGATCTTTATACACCTGCAGGAAGAGAAGAAGACGAAGAACAATAAGCTGTCAAAGCCTGTCGTTAATAAACCGTGGTTTATTCACGGTATTGCAACAGTCTTTGCAGCGACATATAAACAGTGACAACAACACTATTGTTTTATCGTATATTGTAATTGTTTCCTTGCAAAAATTGTTCAGAAGTGTAATTGTAACAGTAGTTTTTGTAACGCCAACAAAGCGTTGCGAATTTCTGTTCTCATTAGTTTTCCATTTATAAAAGCATCATTTGAGCTATGAGTTATCTTTTTTAGTGTGTTTTTACTATGTGGAGCTAAACCCCAACGCTGGGACAACGGAGGAAGCCGAATATCATACATGGGTGAATTTATTTTATTTGACTTTTGCACTAATTAAATAAGAAATATGATTTTGATTAATTAATTATCATTTTATTTGATGGGTCATGCTTGCTTAAATGTTTGATGTCCCATGCTTACGATTTATAACTAATATTTTGAGAATCTACTTTGGCAAAATAAGAGTCGATGTTATTTTTATTGAGCAATAATTGTTGAGAATGAATAATTGAGCCTTATGATATGAATTCGGTGGAATCCTAGTCCCAGTAGCTCTCCCTTTTTTTATATTAAATATTTAAATTTAATCTTCACAAGTCTTAGAGTTCGAATCTTATTTACTACAACAACCATTAAAAATCTCAATATTTTGGCACCGCCGACGCGGATTTGTTTTTAGATTAATTTTTGGGTTTATTTTTTTATTTTGTACAATATTTTCATTTTTTTTTTAGATTTTTTTCTTCCTTTTATGCGTTTCTTTTTGTATTTCTTTTCAGAGACATTTTGAGGATGATGATTTCTTCTAGGGAGACGCCACCTAAGATGACGCTGGCGAAATATAAGCGTAGAAAGTCAAATTATCAGGAAACCTCATCTGAGATGACGCTTGCTGAATATAAGCGTAGGCAACGGTATGGAGTTTCTAATCCGCATGAGGTAAGTGAAGAATCCCCGCTAATGATATATGAGAAGTATTACAAATACACACCACCTAGTTTGGAACAAAGACTGAGAATTATGGAATGCCAAAAATTATTTAATGATGATGATGATCAGTCTTTTAGTGACTCTCTGTTCCAGACAAAATTTGTAGATGACCATGTGGATGATTGTGTAGATGATTTTCCTAATTCCATAGATGAATCTATCTCATAAGATAATTCATTGAACTTAGAGGTTGTTTCTAGTCCCCTAGACTTCCAAAAGTTACCTAATTTAGGGTTAGAATTGTGTGCTTATAAAATTTTATTGGAGTACTTTGCATCTAAGTACCCAGATGATTTGCCTATTTCCGAAATCGTGCATGAACCAATAGATGTCTCCCCAGTCCCCATAGAATCCCCATATTATGTTCTTTACACACTTCCTTGTGTTGTAAAAACTTGGTTTGGTGGTAAGTCTTTAATTTTTATAGTTTCAGTGTCTCCGCATCGTTATAACATAAGTGTGAAGATGTCATTTGTAAATGATGTATTTTGGGTTGATCCCCAAATTTTCAGGTTGTTAGTTTATGGGGATCCTTTTTGTACATTCCAGTAGGTGTATTTTTTTATTTTTTTTTTGCATCTTATGAATTTCCATCTTAATTTTTGCGTTGGATGACTCAATTACATTGAGGACAATGTAATGTTTAAGTGCGGGGGAGTGGTTAACGTTTTATTTTTCTTTTTCAGGATTTTTTTTGCATATGATGACCAGCTATGTAGCGGGTCTACAAAAAAAAATTATATATATATATTATGACCAGCTATGTAGCGGGTCTAAAACAAAAAACAAAACATTTTTTTTATAGTTGTTAGGGTTATGACCAGCTATGTAGCGAGTCTTTTCTTTTTCTTGCATGTTATGACCAGCTGTGTAGCGGGTCTAAAAAAAAAAGAAAAAGGTTTCTCTCTCTCTTATTATATGACCAGCTGTGTACCGGGTCTTCATCTGTTTTGCTCGAGGACTAGCAAAATGTAAGTGTGGGGGAATTTGATATGCACGAAAGTGCAACACATTTTCACCCATAAATACATTTGCTGGGAAACATTTTATCACTAATAAACTTGTTTGTAGGTATTTTTGAGAAATAAATATTTTCGGAAAAATCAGCTCGAAAAGTTGTTAAAGGAACCTCGGAGGATAACTGCTAATCGGACTCCTACTCTGGATAGGGGGCAATCAATTACTAAGGAGCACACTATCTGCTATATACACCCCGAACTCTGCTAAGGGCACACCCTTCTTCACGGTTTTAAAGGGAACAATTTTGCGGGAAAGTTAACCTTCACTTGCGAAGACTTCTGGCAAGATTTAGGGAGAATTTTTGTTGGACCTTTTCTCGGATTTTGATTCATATGGGCCTGTTTCATCCATACATGAATGGTAAGAACTTTGAAATTGAGAAAAGAGGATCATGACGTGGTTTTCTCAAGAAAAAGGAATGAATATGTTATCGGTTATACTTTGAGATATTTTTGGAAGAATTGTGTGTGGTTACGTGTGTCCTGTGAGTGTTTTACTCCAACAGAAACATGCAGCAACTTATGTGGAGTGTTTCTACAGATGCAGATGCATAGAGTAGTTAAAACAGGAATCGAATCATCGTATATTTGGGTGGTTATCCAAAACAGGGCAAGGAAGATATTCCCGGGTTTAATTGATTTGATTCTCTGAGTTATAATAGCAAGTTACATAGGATTGAAGAGAGGATATTCTCTTAAGATTTGTATGTCGGATGGGAGGTTTTGGGATGAATCAAACAACTCAGAATCACGTGGGAATAAAGAAAATATTCCCGAGTTTAATGTCATTACTGTGAGAAGATTATGAGCATTTATTCGAAATATTTCTTGATTGTTGGGTATATAAATGATTCCTGGGAGTCATAGAGGGTATATGGAGTGATTGGGGCGAGAACAGAGCGAAGAACAAGAAGTTGCAGATCTTTATACACCTGCAGGAAGAGAAGAAGACGAAGAACAATAAGCTGTCAAAGCCTGTCGTTAATAAACCGTGGTTTATTCACGGTATTGCAACAGTCTTTGCAGCGACATATAAACAGTGACAACAACACTATTGTTTTATCGTATATTGTAATTGTTTCCTTGCAACAATTGTTCAGAAGTGTAATTGTAACAGTAGTTTTTGTAACGCCAACAAAGCGTTGCGAATTTCTGTTCTCATTAGTTTTCCATCTATAAAGGCATCATTTGAGCTATGATTTATCTTTTTTAGTGTGTTTTTACTATGTGGAGCTAAACCCCAACGCTGGGACAACGGAGGAAGCCGAACATCATACATGGGTGAATTTATTTTATTTGACTTTTGCACTAATTAAATAAGAAATATGATTTTGATTAATTAATTATCATTTTATTTGATGGGTCATGCTTGCTTAAATGTTTGATGTCCCATGCTTACGATTTATAACTAATATTTTGAGAATCTACTTTGGCAAAATAAGAGTCGATGTTATTTTTATTGAGCAATAATTGTTGAGAATGAATAATTGAGCCTTATGATATGAATTCGGTGGAATCCTAGTCCCAGTAGCTCTCCCTTTTTTTATATTAAATATTTAAATTTAATCTTCACAAGTCTTAGAGTTCGAATCTTATTTACTACAACAACCATTAAAAATCTCAATATTTTGGCACCGCCGACGCGGATTTGTTTTTAGATTAATTTTTGGGTTTATTTTTTTATTTTGTACAATATTTTCATTTTTTTTTAGATTTTTTTCTTCCTTTTATGCGTTTCTTTTTGTATTTCTTTTCAGAGACATTTTGAGGATGATGATTTCTTCTAGGGAGACGCCACCTAAGATGACGCTGGCGAAATATAAGCGTAGAAAGTCAAATTATCAGGAAACCTCATCTGAGATGACGCTTGCTGAGTATAAGCGTAGGCAACGGTATGGAGTTTCTACTCCGCATGAGGTAAGTGAAGAATCCCCGCTAATGATATATGAGAAGTATTACAAATACACACCACCTAGTTTGGAACAAAGACTGAGAATTATGGAATGCCAAAAATTATTTAATGATGATGATGATCAGTCTTTTAGTGACTCTCTGTTCCAGACAAAATTTGTAGATGACCATGTGGATGATTGTGTAGATGATTTTCCTAATTCCATAGATGAATCTATCTCATAAGATAATTCATTGAACTTAGAGGTTGTTTCTAGTCCCCTAGACTTCCAAAAGTTACCTAATTTAGGGTTAGAATTGTGTGCTTATAAAATTTTATTGGAGTACTTTGCATCTAAGTACCCAGATGATTTGCCTATTTCCGAAATCGTGCATGAACCAATAGATGTCTCCCCAGTCCCCATAGAATCCCCATATTATGTTCTTTACACACTTCCTTGTGTTGTAAAAACTTGGTTTGGTGGTAAGTCTTTAATTTTGATAGTTTCAGTGTCTCCGCATCGTTATAACATAAGTGTGAAGATGTCATTTGTAAATGATGTATTTTGGGTTGATCCCCAAATTTTCAGGTTGTTAGTTTATGGGGATCCTTTTTGTACATTCCAGTAGGTGTATTTTTTTATTTTTTTTTGCATCTTATGAATTTCCATCTTAATTTTTGCGTTGGATGACTCAATTACATTGAGGACAATGTAATGTTTAAGTGCGGGGGAGTGGTTAACGTTTTATTTTTCTTTTTCAGGATTTCTTTTGCATATGATGACCAGCTGTGTAGCGGGTCTACAAAAAAAAATTATATATATATATATTATGACCAGCTATGTAGCGGATCTAAAACAAAAAACAAAACATTTTTTGTATAGTTGTTAGGGTTATGACCAGCTATGTAGCGAGTCTTTTCTTTTTCTTGCATGTTATGACCAGCTGTGTAGCGGGTCTAAAAAAAAAAGAAAAAGGTTTCTCTCTCTCTTATTATATGACCAGCTGTGTACCGGGTCTTCATCTGTTTTGCTCGAGGACTAGCAAAATGTAAGTGTGGGGGAATTTGATATGCACGAAAGTGCAACACATTTTCACCCATAAATACATTTGCTGGGAAACATTTTATCACTAATAAACTTGTTTGTAGGTATTTTTGAGAAATAAATATTTTCGGAAAAATCAGCTCGAAAAGTTGTTAAAGGAACCTCGGAGGATAACTGCTAATCGGACTCCTACTCTGGATAGGGGGCAATCAATTACTAAGGAGCACACTATCTGCTATATACACCCCGAACTCTGCTAAGGGCACACCCTTCTTCACGGTTTTAAAGAGAACAATTTTGCGGGAAAGTTAACCTTCACTTGCGAAGACTTCTGGCAAGATTTAGGGAGAATTTTTGTTGGACCTTTTCTCGGATTTTGATTCATATGGGCCTGTTTCATCCATACATGAATGGTAAGAACTTTGAAATTGAGAAAAGAGGATCGTGACGTGGTTTTCTCAAGAAAAAGGAATGAATATATTCTCGGTTATACTTTGAGATATTTTTGGAAGAATTGTGTGTGGTTACGTGTGTCCTGTGAGTGTTTTACTCCAACAGAAACATGCAGCAACTTATGTGGAGTGTTTCTACAGATGCAGATGCATAGAGTAGTTAAAACAGGAATCGAATCATCGTATATTTGGGTGGTTATCCAAAACAGGGCAAGGAAGATATTCCCGGGTTTAATTGATTTGATTCTCTGAGTTATAATAGCAAGTTACATAGGATTGAAGAGAGGATATTCTCTTAAGATTTGTATGTCGGATGGGAGGTTTTGGGATGAATCAAACAACTCAGAATCACGTGGGAATAAAGAAAATATTCCCGAGTTTAATGTCATTACTGTGAGAAGATTATGAGCATTTATTCGAAATATTTCTTGATTGTTGGGTATATAAATGATTCCTGGGAGTCATAGAGGGTATATGGAGTGATTGGGGCGAGAACAGAGCGAAGAACAAGAAGTTGCAGATCTTTATACACCTGCAGGAAGAGAAGAAGACGAAGAACAATAAGCTGTCAAAGCCTGTCGTTAATAAACCGTGGTTTATTCACGGTATTGCAACAGTCTTTGCAGCGACATATAAACAGTGACAACAACACTATTGTTTTATCGTATATTGTAATTGTTTCCTTGCAACAATTGTTCAGAAGTGTAATTGTAACAGTAGTTTTTGTAACGCCAACAAAGCGTTGCGAATTTCTGTTCTCATTAGTTTTCCATCTATAAAGGCATCATTTGAGCTATGATTTATCTTTTTTAGTGTGTTTTTACTATGTGGAGCTAAACCCCAACGCTGGGACAACGGAGGAAGCCGAACATCATACATGGGTGAATTTATTTTATTTGACTTTTGCACTAATTAAATAAGAAATATGATTTTGATTAATTAATTATCATTTTATTTGATGGGTCATGCTTGCTTAAATGTTTGATGTCCCATGCTTACGATTTATAACTAATATTTTGAGAATCTACTTTGGCAAAATAAGAGTCGATGTTATTTTTATTGAGCAATAATTGTTGAGAATGAATAATTGAGCCTTATGATATGAATTCGGTGGAATCCTAGTCCCAGTAGCTCTCCCTTTTTTTATATTAAATCTTTAAATTTAATCTTCACAAGTCTTAGAGTTCGAATCTTATTTACTACAACAACCATTAAAAATCTCAATATTTTGGCGCCGCCGACGCGGATTTCTTTTTAGATTAATTTTTAGGTTTATTTTTTTATTTTGTACAATATTTTCATTTTTTTTTAGATTTTTTTCTTCCTTTTATGCGTTTCTTTTTGTATTTCTTTTCAGAGACATTTTGAGGATGATGATTTCTTCTAGGGAGACGCCACCTAAGATGACGCTGGCGAAATATAAGCGTAGAAAGTCAAATTATCAGGAAACCTCATCTGAGATGACGCATGCTGAGTATAAGCGTAGGCAACGGTATGGAGTTTCTACTCCGCATGAGGTAAGTGAAGAATCCCCGCTAATGATATATGAGAAGTATTACAAATACACACCACCTAGTTTGGAACAAAGACTGAGAATTATGGAATGCCAAAAATTATTTAATGATGATGATGATCAGTCTTTTAGTGACTCTCTGTTCCAGACAAAATTTGTAGATGACCATGTGGATGATTGTGTAGATGATTTTCCTCATTCCATAGATGAATCTATCTCATAAGATAATTCATTGAACTTAGAGGTTGTTTCTAGTCCCCTAGACTTCCAAAAGTTACCTAATTTAGGGTTAGAATTGTGTGCTTATAAAATTTTATTGGAGTACTTTGCATCTAAGTACCCAGATGATTTGCCTATTTCCGAAATCGTGCATGAACCAATAGATGTCTCCCCAGTCCCCATAGAATCCCCATATTATGTTCTTTACACACTTCCTTGTGTTGTAAAAACTTGGTTTGGTGGTAAGTCTTTAATTTTGATAGTTTCAGTGTCTCCGCATCGTTATAACATAAGTGTGAAGATGTCATTTGTAAATGATGTATTTTGGGTTGATCCCCAAATTTTCAGGTTGTTAGTTTATGGGGATCCTTTTTGTACATTCCAGTAGGTGTATTTTTTTATTTTTTTTTGCATCTTATGAATTTCCATCTTAATTTTTGCGTTGGATGACTCAATTACATTGAGGACAATGTAATGTTTAAGTGCGGGGGAGTGGTTAACGTTTTATTTTTCTTTTTCAGGATTTCTTTTGCATATGATGACCAGCTGTGTAGCGGGTCTACAAAAAAAAATTATATATATATATATTATGACCAGCTATGTAGCGGATCTAAAACAAAAAACAAAACATTTTTTGTATAGTTGTTAGGGTTATGACCAGCTATGTAGCGAGTCTTTTCTTTTTCTTGCATGTTATGACCAGCTGTGTAGCGGGTCTAAAAAAAAAAGAAAAAGGTTTCTCTCTCTCTTATTATATGACCAGCTGTGTACCGGGTCTTCATCTGTTTTGCTCGAGGACTAGCAAAATGTAAGTGTGGGGGAATTTGATATGCACGAAAGTGCAACACATTTTCACCCATAAATACATTTGCTGGGAAACATTTTATCACTAATAAACTTGTTTGTAGGTATTTTTGAGAAATAAATATTTTCGGAAAAATCAGCTCGAAAAGTTGTTAAAGGAACCTCGGAGGATAACTGCTAATCGGACTCCTACTCTGGATAAGGGGCAATCAATTACTAAGGAGCACACTATCTGCTATATACACCCCGAACTCTGCAAAGGGCACACCCTTCTTCACGGTTTTAAAGAGAACAATTTTGCGAGAAAGTTAACCTTCACTTGCGAAGACTTTTGGCAAGATTTAGGGAGAATTTTTTTTGGACCTTTTCTCGGATTTTGATTCATATGGGCCTGTTTCATCCATACATGAATGGTAAGAACTTTGAAATTGAGAAAAGAGGACCGTGACGTGGTTTTCTCAAGAAAAAGGAATGAATATATTCTCGGTTATACTTTGAGATATTTTTGGAAGAATTGTGTGTGGTTACGTGTGTCCTGTGAGTGTTTTACTCCAACAGAAACATGCAGCAACTTATGTGGAGTGTTTCTACAGATGCAGATGCATAGAGTAGTTAAAACAGGAATCGAATCATCGTATATTTGGGTGGTTATCCAAAACAGGGCAAGGAAGATATTCCCGGGTTTAATTGATTTGATTCTCTGAGTTATAATAGCAAGTTACATAGGATTGAAGAGAGGATATTCTCTTAAGATTTGTATGTCGGATGGGAGGTTTTGGGATGAATCAAACAACTCAGAATCACGTGGGAATAAAGAAAATATTCCCGAGTTTAATGTCATTACTGTGAGAAGATTATGAGCATTTATTCGAAATATTTCTTGATTGTTGGGTATATAAATGATTCCTGGGAGTCATAGAGGGTATATGGAGTGATTGGGGCGAGAACAGAGCGAAGAACAAGAAGTTGCAGATCTTATACACCTGCAGGAAGAGAAGAAGACGAAGAACAATAAGCTGTCAAAGCCTGTCGTTAATAAACCGTGGTTTATTCACGGTATTGCAACAGTCTTTGCAGCGACATATAAACAGTGACAACAACACTATTGTTTTATCGTATATTGTAATTGTTTCCTTGCAACAATTGTTCAGAAGTGTAATTGTAACAGTAGTTTTTGTAACGCCAACAAAGCGTTGCGAATTTCTGTTCTCATTAGTTTTCCATCTATAAAAGCATCATTTGAGCTATGAGTTATCTTTTTTAGTGTGTTTTTACTATGTGGAGCTAAACCCCAACGCTGGGACAACGGAGGAAGCCGAATATCATACATGGGTGAATTTATTTTATTTGACTTTTGCACTAATTAAATAAGAAATATGATTTTGATTAATTAATTATCATTTTATTTGATGGGTCATGCTTGCTTAAATGTTTGATGTCCCATGCTTACGATTTATAACTAATATTTTGAGAATCTACTTTGGCAAAATAAGAGTCGATGTTATTTTATTGAGCAATAATTGTTGAGAATGAATAATTGAGCCTTATGATATGAATTCGGTGGAATCCTAGTCCCAGTAGCTCTCCCTTTTTTATATTAAATCTTTAAATTTAATCTTCACAAGTCTTAGAGTTCGAATCTTATTTACTACAACAACCATTAAAAATCTCAATATTTTGGCGCCGCCGACGCGGATTTCTTTTAGATTAATTTTTAGGTTTATTTTTTTATTTTGTACAATATTTTCATTTTTTTTTAGATTTTTTTCTTCCTTTTATGCGTTTCTTTTTGTATTTCTTTTCAGAGACATTTTGAGGATGATGATTTCTTCTAGGGAGACGCCACCTAAGATGACGCTGGCGAAATATAAGCGTAGAAAGTCAAATTATCAGGAAACCTCATCTGAGATGACGCTTGCTGAGTATAAGCGTAGGCAACGGTATGGAGTTTCTACTCCGCATGAGGTAAGTGAAGAATCCCCGCTAATGATATATGAGAAGTATTACAAATACACACCACCTAGTTTGGAACAAAGACTGAGAATTATGGAATGCCAAAAATTATTTAATGATGATGATGATCAGTCTTTTAGTGACTCTCTGTTCCAGACAAAATTTGTAGATGACCATGTGGATGATTGTGTAGATGATTTTCCTATTCCATAGATGAATCTATCTCATAAGATAATTCATTGAACTTAGAGGTTGTTTCTAGTCCCCTAGACTTCCAAAAGTTACCTAATTTAGGGTTAGAATTGTGTGCTTATAAAATTTTATTGGAGTACTTTGCATCTAAGTACCCAGATGATTTGCCTATTTCCGAAATCGTGCATGAACCAATAGATGTCTCCCCAGTCCCCATAGAATCCCCATATTATGTTCTTTACACACTTCCTTGTGTTGTAAAAACTTGGTTTGGTGGTAAGTCTTTAATTTTGATAGTTTCAGTGTCTCCGCATCGTTATAACATAAGTGTGAAGATGTCATTTGTAAATGATGTATTTTGGGTTGATCCCCAAATTTTCAGGTTGTTAGTTTATGGGGATCCTTTTTGTACATTCCAGTAGGTGTATTTTTTTTTTTTTTTGCATCTTATGAATTTCCATCTTAATTTTTGCGTTGGATGACTCAATTACATTGAGGACAATGTAATGTTTAAGTGCGGGGGAGTGGTTAACGTTTTATTTTTCTTTTTCAGGATTTTTTTGCATATGACCAGCTGTGTAGCGGGTCTACAAAAAAAATATATATATATATATTATGACCAGCTATGTAGCGGGTCTAAAACAAAAAACAAAACATTTTTTTATAGTTGTTAGGGTTATGACCAGCTATGTAGCGAGTCTTTTCTTTTTCTTGCATGTTATGACCAGCTGTGTAGCGGGTCTAAAAAAAAAGAAAAAGGTTTCTCTCTCTCTTATTATATGACCAGCTGTGTACCGGGTCTTCATCTGTTTTGCTCGAGGACTAGCAAAATGTAAGTGTGGGGGAATTTGATATGCACGAAAGTGCAACACATTTCACCCATAAATACATTTGCTGGGAAACATTTTATCACTAATAAACTTGTTTGTAGGTATTTTTGAGAAATAAATATTTTCGGAAAAATCAGCTCGAAAAGTTGTTAAAGGAACCTCGGAGGATAACTGCTAATCGGACTCCTACTCTGGATAAGGGCAATCAATTACTAAGGAGCAACTATCTGCTATATACACCCCGAACTCTGCTAAGGGCACACCCTTCTTCACGGTTTTAAAGAGAACAATTTTGCGGGAAAGTTAACCTTCACTTGCGAAGACTTCTGGCAAGATTTAGGGAGAATTTTTGTTGGACCTTTTCTCGGATTTTGATTCATATGGGCCTGTTTCATCCATACATGAATGGTAAGAACTTTGAAATTGAGAAAAGAGGATCGTGACGTGGTTTTCTCAAGAAAAAGGAATGAATATATTCTCGGTTATACTTTGAGATATTTTTGGAAGAATTGTGTGTGGTTACGTGTGTCCTGTGAGTGTTTTACTCCAACAGAAACATGCAGCAACTTATGTGGAGTGTTTCTACAGATGCAGATGCATAGAGTAGTTAAAACAGGAATCGAATCATCGTATATTTGGGTGGTTATCCAAAACAGGGCAAGGAAGATATTCCCGGGTTTAATTGATTTGATTCTCTGAGTTATAATAGCAAGTTACATAGGATTGAAGAGAGGATATTCTCTTAAGATTTGTATGTCGGATGGGAGGTTTTGGGATGAATCAAACAACTCAGAATCACGTGGGAATAAAGAAAATATTCCCGAGTTTAATGTCATTACTGTGAGAAGATTATGAGCATTTATTCGAAATATTTCTTGATTGTTGGGTATATAAATGATTCCTGGGAGTCATAGAGGGTATATGGAGTGATTGGGGCGAGAACAGAGCGAAGAACAAGAAGTTGCAGATCTTTATACACCTGCAGGAAGAGAAGAAGACGAAGAACAATAAGCTGTCAAAGCCTGTCGTTAATAAACCGTGGTTTATTCACGGTATTGCAACAGTCTTTGCAGCGACATATAAACAGTGACAACAACACTATTGTTTTATCGTATATTGTAATTGTTTCCTTGCAACAATTGTTCAGAAGTGTAATTGTAACAGTAGTTTTTGTAACGCCAACAAAGCGTTGCGAATTTCTGTTCTCATTAGTTTTCCATCTATAAAAGCATCATTTGAGCTATGAGTTATCTTTTTTAGTGTGTTTTTACTATGTGGAGCTAAACCCCAACGCTGGGACAACGGAGGAAGCCGAATATCATACATGGGTGAATTTATTTTATTTGACTTTTGCACTAATTAAATAAGAAATATGATTTTGATTAATTAATTATCATTTTATTTGATGGGTCATGCTTGCTTAAATGTTTGATGTCCCATGCTTACGATTTATAACTAATATTTTGAGAATCTACTTTGGCAAAATAAGAGTCGATGTTATTTTATTGAGCAATAATTGTTGAGAATGAATAATTGAGCCTTATGATATGAATTCGGTGGAATCCTAGTCCCAGTAGCTCTCCCTTTTTTTATATTAAATTTAAATTTAATCTTCACAAGTCTTAGAGTTCGAATCTTATTTACTACAACAACCATTAAAAATCTCAATATTTTGGCGCCGCCGACGCGGATTTGTTTTTAGATTAATTTTTGGTTTATTTTTTATTTTGTACAATATTTTCATTTTTTTTTAGATTTTTTTCTTCCTTTTATGCGTTTCTTTTTGTATTTCTTTTCAGAGACATTTTGAGGATGATGATTTCTTCTAGGGAGACGCCACCTAAGATGACGCTGGCGAAATATAGCGTAGAAAGTCAAATTATCAGGAAACCTCATCTGAGATGACGCTTGCTGATATAAGCGTAGGCAACGGTATGGAGTTTCTACTCCGCATGAGGTAAGTGAAGAATCCCCGCTAATGATATATGAGAAGTATTACAAATACACACCACCTAGTTTGGAACAAAGACTGAGAATTATGGAATGCCAAAAATTATTTAATGATGATGATGATCAGTCTTTTAGTGACTCTCTGTTCCAGACAAAATTTGTAGATGACCATGTGGATGATTGTGTAGATGATTTTCCTAATTCCATAGATGAATCTATCTCATAAGATAATTCATTGAACTTAGAGGTTGTTTCTAGTCCCCTAGACTTCCAAAAGTTACCTAATTTAGGGTTAGAATTGTGTGCTTATAAAATTTTATTGGAGTACTTTGCATCTAAGTACCCAGATGATTTGCCTATTTCCGAAATCGTGCATGAACCAATAGATGTCTCCCCAGTCCCCATAGAATCCCCATATTATGTTCTTTACACACTTCCTTGTGTTGTAAAAACTTGGTTTGGTGGTAAGTCTTTAATTTTGATAGTTTCAGTGTCTCCGCATCGTTATAACATAAGTGTGAAGATGTCATTTGTAAATGATGTATTTTGGGTTGATCCCCAAATTTTCAGGTTGTTAGTTTATGGGGATCCTTTTTGTACATTCCAGTAGGTGTATTTTTTTTTTTTTTTTGCATCTTATGAATTTCCATCTTAATTTTTGCGTTGGATGACTCAATTACATTGAGGACAATGTAATGTTTAAGTGCGGGGGAGTGGTTAACGTTTTATTTTTCTTTTTCAGGATTTTTTTGCATATGATGACCAGCTGTGTAGCGGGTCTACAAAAAAAAATTATATATATATTATGACCAGCTATGTAGCGGGTCTAAAACAAAAAACAAAATTTTTTTATAGTTGTTAGGGTTATGACCAGCTATGTAGCGAGTCTTTTCTTTTTCTTGCATGTTATGACCAGCTGTGTAGCGGGTCTAAAAAAAAAAGAAAAAGGTTTCTCTCTCTCTTATTATATGACCAGCTGTGTACCGGGTCTTCATCTGTTTTGCTCGAGGACTAGCAAAATGTAAGTGTGGGGGAATTTGATATGCACGAAAGTGCAACACATTTTCACCCATAAATACATTTGCTGGGAAACATTTTATCACTAATAAACTTGTTTGTAGGTATTTTTGAGAAATAAATTTTTCGGAAAAATCAGCTCGAAAAGTTGTTAAAGGAACCTCGGAGGATAACTGCTAATCGGACTCCTACTCTGGATAAGGGGCAATCAATTACTAAGGAGCACACTATCTGCTATATACACCCCGAACTCTGCTAAGGGCACACCCTTCTTCACGGTTTTAAAGAGAACAATTTTGCGGGAAAGTTAACCTTCACTTGCGAAGACTTCTGGCAAGATTTAGGGAGAATTTTTGTTGGACCTTTTCTCGGATTTTGATTCATATGGGCCTGTTTCATCCATACATGAATGGTAAGAACTTTGAAATTGAGAAAAGAGGATCGTGACGTGGTTTTCTCAAGAAAAAGGAATGAATATATTCTCGGTTATACTTTGAGATATTTTTGGAAGAATTGTGTGTGGTTACGTGTGTCCTGTGAGTGTTTTACTCCAACAGAAACATGCAGCAACTTATGTGGAGTGTTTCTACAGATGCAGATGCATAGAGTAGTTAAAACAGGAATCGAATCATCGTATATTTGGGTGGTTATCCAAAACAGGGCAAGGAAGATATTCCCGGGTTTAATTGATTTGATTCTCTGAGTTATAATAGCAAGTTACATAGGATTGAAGAGAGGATATTCTCTTAAGATTTGTATGTCGGATGGGAGGTTTTGGGATGAATCAAACAACTCAGAATCACGTGGGAATAAAGAAAATATTCCCGAGTTTAATGTCATTACTGTGAGAAGATTATGAGCATTTATTCGAAATATTTCTTGATTGTTGGGTATATAAATGATTCCTGGGAGTCATAGAGGGTATATGGAGTGATTGGGGCGAGAACAGAGCGAAGAACAAGAAGTTGCAGATCTTTATACACCTGCAGGAAGAGAAGAAGACGAAGAACAATAAGCTGTCAAAGCCTGTCGTTAATAAACCGTGGTTTATTCACGGTATTGCAACAGTCTTTGCAGCGACATATAAACAGTGACAACAACACTATTGTTTTATCGTATATTGTAATTGTTTCCTTGCAACAATTGTTCAGAAGTGTAATTGTAACAGTAGTTTTTGTAACGCCAACAAAGCGTTGCGAATTTCTGTTCTCATTAGTTTTCCATCTATAAAAGCATCATTTGAGCTATGAGTTATCTTTTTTAGTGTGTTTTTACTATGTGGAGCTAAACCCCAACGCTGGGACAACGGAGGAAGCCGAATATCATACATGGGTGAATTTATTTTATTTGACTTTTGCACTAATTAAATAAGAAATATGATTTTGATTAATTAATTATCATTTTATTTGATGGGTCATGCTTGCTTAAATGTTTGATGTCCCATGCTTACGATTTATAACTAATATTTTGAGAATCTACTTTGGCAAAATAAGAGTCGATGTTATTTTATTGAGCAATAATTGTTGAGAATGAATAATTGAGCCTTATGATATGAATTCGGTGGAATCCTAGTCCCAGTAGCTCTCCCTTTTTTTATTAAATCTTTAAATTTAATCTTCACAAGTCTTAGAGTTCGAATCTTATTTACTACAACAACCATTAAAAATCTCAATATTTTGGCGCCGCCGACGCGGATTTCTTTTAGATTAATTTTTAGGTTTATTTTTTATTTTGTACAATATTTTCATTTTTTTTTAGATTTTTTTCTTCCTTTTATGCGTTTCTTTTTGTATTTCTTTTCAGAGACATTTTGAGGATGATGATTTCTTCTAGGGAGACGCCACCTAAGATGACGCTGGCGAAATATAAGCGTAGAAAGTCAAATTATCAGGAAACCTCATCTGAGATGACGCTTGCTGAGTATAAGCGTAGGCAACGGTATGGAGTTTCTACTCCGCATGAGGTAAGTGAAGAATCCCCGCTAATGATATATGAGAAGTATTACAAATACACACCACCTAGTTTGGAACAAAGACTGAGAATTATGGAATGCCAAAAATTATTTAATGATGATGATGATCAGTCTTTTAGTGACTCTCTGTTCCAGACAAAATTTGTAGATGACCATGTGGATGATTGTGTAGATGATTTTCCTATTCCATAGATGAATCTATCTCATAAGATAATTCATTGAACTTAGAGGTTGTTTCTAGTCCCCTAGACTTCCAAAAGTTACCTAATTTAGGGTTAGAATTGTGTGCTTATAAAATTTTATTGGAGTACTTTGCATCTAAGTACCCAGATGATTTGCCTATTTCCGAAATCGTGCATGAACCAATAGATGTCTCCCCAGTCCCCATAGAATCCCCATATTATGTTCTTTACACACTTCCTTGTGTTGTAAAAACTTGGTTTGGTGGTAAGTCTTTAATTTTGATAGTTTCAGTGTCTCCGCATCGTTATAACATAAGTGTGAAGATGTCATTTGTAAATGATGTATTTTGGGTTGATCCCCAAATTTTCAGGTTGTTAGTTTATGGGGATCCTTTTTGTACATTCCAGTAGGTGTATTTTTTTTTTTTTTTGCATCTTATGAATTTCCATCTTAATTTTTGCGTTGGATGACTCAATTACATTGAGGACAATGTAATGTTTAAGTGCGGGGGAGTGGTTAACGTTTTATTTTCTTTTTCAGGATTTTTTTTGCATATGATGACCAGCTGTGTAGCGGGTCTACAAAAAAATTATATATATATATGACCAGCTATGTAGCGGGTCTAAAACAAAAAAAAACATTTTTTTATAGTTGTTAGGGTTATGACCAGCTATGTAGCGAGTCTTTTCTTTTTCTTGCATGTTATGACCAGCTGTGTAGCGGGTCTAAAAAAAAAGAAAAAGGTTTCTCTCTCTCTTATTATATGACCAGCTGTGTACGGGTCTTCATCTGTTTTGCTCGAGGACTAGCAAAATGTAAGTGTGGGGGAATTTGATATGCACGAAAGTGCAACACATTTTCACCCATAAATACATTTGCTGGGAAACATTTTATCACTAATAAACTTGTTTGTAGGTATTTTGAGAAATAAATATTTTCGGAAAAATCAGCTCGAAAAGTTGTTAAAGGAACCTCGGAGGATAACTGCTAATCGGACTCCTACTCTGGATAAGGGGCAATCAATTACTAAGGAGCACACTATCTGCTATATACACCCCGAACTCTGCTAAGGGCACACCCTTCTTCACGGTTTTAAAGAGAACAATTTTGCGGGAAAGTTAACCTTCACTTGCGAAGACTTCTGGCAAGATTTAGGGAGAATTTTTGTTGGACCTTTTCTCGGATTTTGATTCATATGGGCCTGTTTCATCCATACATGAATGGTAAGAACTTTGAAATTGAGAAAAGAGGATCGTGACGTGGTTTTCTCAAGAAAAAGGAATGAATATATTCTCGGTTATACTTTGAGATATTTTTGGAAGAATTGTGTGTGGTTACGTGTGTCCTGTGAGTGTTTTACTCCAACAGAAACATGCAGCAACTTATGTGGAGTGTTTCTACAGATGCAGATGCATAGAGTAGTTAAAACAGGAATCGAATCATCGTATATTTGGGTGGTTATCCAAAACAGGGCAAGGAAGATATTCCCGGGTTTAATTGATTTGATTCTCTGAGTTATAATAGCAAGTTACATAGGATTGAAGAGAGGATATTCTCTTAAGATTTGTATGTCGGATGGGAGGTTTTGGGATGAATCAAACAACTCAGAATCACGTGGGAATAAAGAAAATATTCCCGAGTTTAATGTCATTACTGTGAGAAGATTATGAGCATTTATTCGAAATATTTCTTGATTGTTGGGTATATAATGATTCCTGGGAGTCATAGAGGGTATATGGAGTGATTGGGGCGAGAACAGAGCGAAGAACAAGAAGTTGCAGATCTTTATACACCTGCAGGAAGAGAAGAAGACGAAGAACAATAAGCTGTCAAAGCCTGTCGTTAATAAACCGTGGTTTATTCACGGTATTGCAAAGTCTTTGCAGCGACATATAAACAGTGACAACAACACTATTGTTTTATCGTATATTGTAATTGTTTCCTTGCAACAATTGTTCAGAAGTGTAATTGTAACAGTAGTTTTTGTAACGCCAACAAAGCGTTGCGAATTTCTGTTCTCATTAGTTTTCCATCTATAAAAGCATCATTTGAGCTATGAGTTATCTTTTTTAGTGTGTTTTTACTATGTGGAGCTAAACCCCAACGCTGGGACAACGGAGGAAGCCGAATATCATACATGGGTGAATTTATTTTATTTGACTTTGCACTAATTAAATAAGAATATGATTTTGATTAATTAATTATCATTTTATTTGATGGGTCATGCTTGCTTAAATGTTTGATGTCCCATGCTTACGATTTATAACTAATATTTTGAGAATCTACTTTGGCAAAATAAGATCGATGTTATTTTTATTGAGCAATAATTGTTGAGAATGAATAATTGAGCCTTATGATATGAATTCGGTGGAATCCTAGTCCCAGTAGCTCTCCCTTTTTTTATATTAAATCTTTAAATTTAATCTTCACAAGTCTTAGAGTTCGAATCTTATTTACTACAACAACCATTAAAAATCTCAATATTTTGGCGCCGCCGACGCGGATTTCTTTTTAGATTAATTTTTAGGTTTATTTTTTATTTTGTACAATATTTTCATTTTTTTTAGATTTTTTTCTTCCTTTTATGCGTTTCTTTTTGTATTTCTTTTCAGAGACATTTTGAGGATGATGATTTCTTCTAGGGAGACGCCACCTAAGATGACGCTGGCGAAATATAAGCGTAGAAAGTCAAATTATCAGGAAACCTCATCTGAGATGACGCTTGCTGAGTATAAGCGTAGGCAACGGTATGGAGTTTCTACTCCGCATGAGGTAAGTGAAGAATCCCCGCTAATGATATATGAGAAGTATTACAAATACACACCACCTAGTTTGGAACAAAGACTGAGAATTATGGAATGCCAAAAATTATTTAATGATGATGATGATCAGTCTTTTAGTGACTCTCTGTTCCAGACAAATTTGTAGATGACCATGTGGATGATTGTGTAGATGATTTTCCTCATTCCATAGATGAATCTATCTCATAAGATATTCATTGAACTTAGAGGTTGTTTCTAGTCCCTAGACTTCCAAAAGTTACCTAATTTAGGGTTAGAATTGTGTGCTTATAAAATTTTATTGGAGTACTTTGCATCTAAGTACCCAGATGATTTGCCTATTTCCGAAATCGTGCATGAACCAATAGATGTCTCCCCAGTCCCCATAGAATCCCCATATTATGTTCTTTACACACTTCCTTGTGTTGTAAAAACTTGGTTTGGTGGTAAGTCTTTAATTTTGATAGTTTCAGTGTCTCCGCATCGTTATAACATAAGTGTGAAGATGTCATTTGTAAATGATGTATTTTGGGTTGATCCCCAAATTTTCAGGTTGTTAGTTTATGGGGATCCTTTTTGTACATTCCAGTAGGTGTATTTTTTTATTCTTTTTTGCATCTTATGAATTTCCATCTTAATTTTTGCGTTGGATGACTCAATTACATTGAGGACAATGTAATGTTTAAGTGCGGGGGAGTGGTTAACGTTTTATTTTTCTTTTTCAGGATTTGTTTTGCATATGATGACCAGCTGTGTAGCGGGTCTACAAATTTTTTTTTTTATATATATATATATATATATATATTATGACCAGCTATGTAGCGGGTCTAAAACAAAAAACAAAACATTTTTTTAATAGTTGTTAGGGTTATGACCAGCTATGTAGCGAGTCTTTTCTTTTTCTTGCATGTTATGACCAGCTGTGTAGTGGGTCTAAAAAAAAGAAAAAGGTTTCTCTCTCTCTTATTATATGACCAGCTGTGTAGCGGGTCTTCTTCTGTTTTGCTCGAGGACTAGCAAAATGTAAGTGTGGGGGAATTTGATATGCACGAAAGTGCAACACATTTCACCCATAAATACATTAGCTGGGAAACATTTTATCACTAATAAACTTGTTTGTAGGTATTTTTGAGAAATAAATATTTTCGGAAAAATCAGCTCGAAAAGTTGTTAAAGGCACCTCGGAGGATAACTGCTAATCGGATTCCTACTCTGGATAAGGGGCAATCAATTACTAAGGAGCACACTATCTGCTATATACACCCCGAACTCTGCTAAGGGCACACCCTTCTTCACGGTTTTAAAGAGAACAATTTTGCGGGAAAGTTAACCTTCACTTGCGAAGACTTCTGGCAATATTTAGGGAGAATTTTTGTTGGACCTTTTCTCGGATTTTGATTCATATGGGCCTGTTTCATCCATACATGAATGGTAAGAACTTTGAAATTGAGAAAAGAGGATCGTGACGTGGTTTTCTCAAGAAAAAGGAATGAATATATTCTCGGTTATACTTTGAGATATTTTTGGAAGAATTGTGTGTGGTTACGTGTGTCCTGTGAGTGTTTTACTCCAACAGAAACATGCAGCAACTTATGTGGAGTGTTTCTACAGATGCAGATGCATAGAGTAGTTAAAACAGGAATCGAATCATCGTATATTTGGGTGGTTATCCAAAACAGGGCAAGGAAGATATTCCTGGGTTTAATTGATTTGATTCTCTGAGTTATAATAGCAAGTTACATAGGATTGAAGAGAGGATATTCTCTTAAGATTTGTATGTCGGATGGGAGGTTTTGGGATGAATCAAACAACTCAGAATCACGTGGGAATAAAGAAAATATTCCCGAGTTTAATGTCATTACTGTGAGAAGATTATGAGCATTTATTCGAAATATTTCTTGATTGTTGGGTATATAAATGATTCCTGGGAGCCAGAGAGAGGGGATATGGAGTGATTGGGGCGAGAACAGAGCGAAGAACAAGAAGTTGCTGAGCTTTCTGCACCTGCAGGAAGAGAAGAAGACGAAGAACAATAAGCTGTCAAAGCCTGTCGTTAATAAACCGTGGTTTATTCACGGTTTTGCAAAAGTCTTTGCAGCGACATATAAACAGTGACAACTACACTATTCTTTTATCGTATATTGTAATTGTTCAGAAGTGTAATTGTAACAGTAGTTTCTGTAATGCCAACAAAGCGTTGCGAACTTCTGTTCTCATTAGTTTTCCATCTATAAAAGCATCATTTGAGCTATGAGTTATCTTTTTTAGTGTGTTTTTACTATGTGGAGCTAAACCCCAACGCTGGGACAATGGAGGAAGCCAAATATCATACATGGGAGAATTTATTTTATTTGACCTTTGCACTAATTAAATAAGAATTATGATTTTGATTAATTAGTTATCATTTTATTTTATGGGTCATGCTTGCTTAAATGTTTGATGCCCCATGCTTACGATTTATAACTAATATTTTGAGAATCTACTTTGGCAAAATAAGAGTCGATGTTATTTTTATTGAGCAATAATTGTTGAGAATGAATAATTGAGCCTTATGAGATGAATTCGGTGGAATCCTAGTCCTAGTAGATCTCCATTTTTTTATTAAATATTTAAATTTAATCTTCACAAGTCTTATAGTTCGTATCTTATTTACTACAAGAACAATTAAAAATCTCAACAACTACCAGCATGGGATGCCTTCACTTCCCTCAACCAGGTTATTTCTGATTTCAATAACATCAATGTCGAAGCTTTACGAGCCGCAGGAATTTCTGAACATGAAGCCGTACACGTGCATCAAAGACTCCAAAAGCACACCATAGAGATACATTCACATATCCGGTCACGCCATCGGATCTAACAAAAGTATAACTGGGGACTTCTCATCGCATCCCGTTCCATACAATAGTCCAAGATTCAGAAGATGGTTCAAAGGATGTCGCTTGGAACGAGGTCCTTGAAGACTTGATAGTAGCACATCGGCAACAGAACACCTCTCAACTCATCTATTTCACCCAATGGCTCCGGAATATTTCGACCATACAAGCATCCACAGCAGATCATCATCACAATCAGAAAGTCCGAGCACCAAATAACCTAAAGTCAAGGATGGATCAACAACGCAACTACAATCTCCAATATTTGCCCTGACATGGTCATTGATGAGCATATATTTCATCCATCTATCCCAAGAGTGCAATGGGGTTTGGTAAAATTTGAAATCCACTGGAGAGGTTAGATACTCATTCTCCTGGAGTCAGAACTTTATTATACATTCTGGAGAAGATCGATGGTACTGTTGGGTGGCTACATGCGCAAAATAGGAGAGAGCACCTACCTTGAATTCTCCTGGATCGCCTTGCTGCTGATTATAACTATTGGAGATTTCTTTGTTACCATTAATTATCGCTCTACCACTTCTAACAAATGACGAAGAGGAGCCAGAAGCTGCAGAAGAAAGCACGGTTCCGGACGAGCAACAAAAACATAAGAGGGTTGATACCCCTTTTCATACGAACAAAGTTCCTAGATTTTGAACAGAAGAAGGATTTCTTCTTTCTCCATGAACGGGAATAGATGACTGGGCGCACCACACTCATGATCCATAGCCGAACAAGCAGCGCGCCAAGATCACCGCTCCATAGCCGAACAAGCAGCACACGAAGATCGCCGCTCCACGACCGAACTAGCATAGTTCCAAGATCACCAGCCGCTCAGACATATAACGCTCCACAACGCTATCATTACCGCTCCGTGGTTGAAGTAGCAGTGCCATCATTACCGCTCCGTGGTTGAAGTTGCAGCGCCATCATTACCGCTCCATGGTTGAAGTAGCAGCGCCATCATTACCGCTCTGTGGTTGAAGTTGCATCGCCATCATTACCGCTCCGTGGTTGAAGTTGCATCGCCATCATTACCGTTCCGTGGCTGAAGTTACAGCGCCATCATCACCGCTCCGCTGCCAAATTCGCAGCGCCATCATCAATGGTCTGTGGCCGAAGTTGCAGCGTCAGCATCAACCCCATGGCCCAAATTGGCGCCAACATTTCGGAAAGCAAAGATCTACGGCCAAACCAATGCCATCACCCTGTGGCCAAGCCGAAAATACGCCAAGCCGCCAGTTTAAGGATCATAGAGTATTCATGCTTCGTGCCAAAGGTTAGTCGAATTTTCCTGGCAATCTCCTCATGTCTTGCCCTTTCGATTTTACTCTTGTTTGTCACCATATCATTCTTACCCTGCAACAATTCCACTATTACGTGCTAAGCAGGGGACTTGATGTTGATAGTGATTTTTAGTTCAGGGCTAAATTTGTAAAACCCTGCATTTAATGTGCAGTCACTCTGCAAAGAAACAGATCCATGTAAAAGTGACGAGTATTCAACCTCTTCACAGGCGTATTTATTGAGCAACTCAATATATTCACATGAAATTTATCCAGAATAGTGCATGTAGTAACAATCCCAGATATTACGTAAATTTTGGCACCTTTCCTGTGTTACTCAGTTAATATAAAGTTTCTTTGAATGATTTTTGTTCTATGTTCCCCGTCTGAACCCTTAATATTGATATGCGTGACAATTTGTGTTCACTCGCAGCAGAGTAGCACGAATTCCCAAGTATCAAGGTTAAGGTCCTTGCATAAAGTATTTAATCGGAAAGCATACTGCTCTCTGGCAATGAACTTAAAGAACTCTATGTCAACACATAGAATTCAATCAATTTTGTGATAATTCACAAGATTCATATATTACCCTGACTAATTTGCAAAAATTAGGGTTTTGCGCTCTGCACAGTATATTAGACCTTGCCCGTCGAAATTAAGCCTAAGTGGACTAGGTAATTAATCCTCTTTGGATTAGTAGGTGCAAAATCCTACCTAAAATCAGAAAACAAGGAATAAAAGGAGCCGCGGAATAGGAGCAACAAAAAAGGAAGGTGTGTCCATGCCATAGGCTAGCCGATGCCACTTGCAAGTGGCCACACCCCATGCTGCTCGAACCGGCCCCGATTTCCCGTCGACCAATCAGGTCGCCTTAAACCCGCCAAACGCACATGAGTTGTGGCTGGGCCCATACTTACCCGGCCCTATTTCCCATCCAGGTCGCTTTAAATCCGCCACATGTACACCAGAAGTGTGGCCACGCCCATGCTTGGCCATCCCCTCTTTTTTCGACCAATCAGGTCGCTCTAAACCTGTCACAGTATCAAAAGAGGCAAAGTTGCGCCAGAAGGTCGCAATGCTAAATTGGCTTTCCAAAATCCGCTCTAATACGCTAATTGGCATGCCAAACATGCCAAACGTGCCACTTTGCCGCAGTAGCACGCCGAACATGCCAAACGTGCCACTTTGCCGCAGTAGCAAGCCAATCGTGCCGTAAATAGCGCTCTACGTGCTAAGCTACCTCCTGTTCGTGCACAACGCCATGATGTGCTTAAATTAGGGTTTTCTAGTCATAAGCACAAATCTTCTTTAGGCGCATTAACCAACACCCTAATTTCTATTTGTGGCTCAAATCACACCACTTTGGTCCCCACAACATGCCACAAGCCATGTGGGACCTGGGAAACCTTAGGAATGGCGCCATATCATAGCCACTCGTAGCAACCCTCGCTCCTGTAGCCATTTACACATTATGACCTTACTATAGTTCCTTTGGCGTGATTATGGCACCGTTTGCACAAAAAAGCGTCACCATGTCGCGACCGCATGCCACACGCACTAATTAGGGTTTAGACATGCCATACCCTAATTTAGGCGATGTTGCTACGCCAACCAAGCCAAATCATGCCACCCAGAGCATTAGGATTGATGTGGCAACTAGAACTAACGTTTCCAAGCCATATTTGGGTCTAACACCAATAATCCAAAATCTATTGGTCATGGTTACGCCAGGCGCTACTTGCACCACCGTGCCACTGGCATGCGCGTACTATGCCAACCATGTCATTGTGCCATCGGCATGTGCCAACTATGCCATTGTGCCACTGACTTGCACTAAATGTGCCACTATGCCATTGGCATGTACCAATGACGCCACTGTACTACTATTGGGCGCCAACAGAATGTGGCCATAATCTATGGCCACCCTTTCTTATGAGTTACAATCTCAGCCGTGTAAATTCTCCACAGAATTTACAGGCATGTGGCAAGTTTTAGGAACCAACCAAGACAAGCCTAATAGCGCCACATGCTATTCTCCTGCGGCAAGTCTCTTGACTTTGACTTTCCACACATAGAAAAATGCTACACGTTTTCCATGAAAACACTCGATACATCAAACATGTCACAAACTGGGGGATACTCATCAGGGTATTGGTCTGGTGGCTTACAGCGTGCGACGTGCAACACGCCCATTATAAGAAAGTGTCAGAAAGCAGGGCAGTTAGTGGTGGCAAGAAGTAGTGGGTGTAAACTAACCTGTCTCCTCCATAGTGGGAACGTGGTTTCTAGCATTTACACACAACCCCACTTCTCCATCACTCAATCATTCCCACTTTCTACGGGATCAGGGTGCGTTCAATATGACTTGTATAAATAGGTCCTACCTATTTTTAACAAACGACAAGAGTATTGGTTAACAACAACACAGTATCCAGAAAACACCAAATAACTGATAGCTTACATTCCGCAAGACAGTTCCACATTCTGATACAAGTCATAAAATAACCACACCTTCAGAATTAACCATTCTGGTCTCAACACCTTCTTCACTTCCCACCCTAAGACCAACCCTTCTCCTTCACTTTGTGACCGAAGCAAGCCTGGAATGGCCATTTCTTGGTTTAGGCCAGGATTGTACAGATTGATATCTCGAATCTAAAGTACTCCCGTGCAGTGCATTTGTTTAAGGTTTAGGCTCGTTTCTCATCCACACACCCAAATTGACCAAAACCAGCAGAAACAGTTTTTACCCACAAACAATTGGCGACCACAGTGGGAGATTAAATCTCTCGGTTGCAAATTCAATTCTCAATTTCAATTCCATCCCAATTGGTCTTAGGCCCAATTCAATCGTTAATTGAAACCCATTTCAGTCAAAGATTCTTTCCAGATGTATTCGGGTCATTCGAACCTTGCAGAAACAATGAATAACTGGAAGACAACTACCACGGAAGACATGACAAAATTTTTAGAAGATATGGTCGCCAGCCAAGTCGATATTATCAGGCGGCAAAATGAGACGCTTCGTATCCTGAAGAGTATAATAAGATGATTGTGGGAAGAATCAGCAAAGGCTTATCCGAAGGATCCCGCCAATTTCAAGAGTAATATGAAGTATGTTAAATCTTTGGCTAAATATTGCACCTATACCAATGAGGATGCTGACGGAGCACGTAGCCACATCATAAAGGAGCAACAGAAGAGCGGCCAATTGGATTCCGCCAACACAGAGAGCTAGGATAATTTCACAAGACCGGGGGAAGAGACTTTCCAGGTGCGCCACAACATCTGCAACACAAAGGTAAAGAGCTTACCGATGAAGCCTTGCTGGAAAAAATTTATCTCCAAACCCTCGCAGGAGTTCAAAGAGTTGTCCAACAGTACGCAACCACGACTGCTTTGCTGAAAAGGGAAGCACCTGAAGAGGGGGAAATCTACCAAGACACTTATGGAAACGAATACTGCGCCAATGAACAATATACAGCTCAGCTACCACGTGTTGCCGTCGATGACGCAGGCCCCCTAAATAGAAATTACCTTTCAGCAATACGGTAGAAGTAAACTGTCCGCTCATGAATCAATGATCGCTCAAGCATTAGTTCCGCCCTCAAAAAAGAGCTTCATGCCAAAGCCTGCAAGAATTTCCGCCACAGCAACTACTGATGCGGGAGAAGCCAGACTCAAAATATCCACGCTTCCTGTTGCCTATCATAAGAGCTATAGAATTACTGGAAATTTGGGTACGAGAGGGAGTAGTCCAACTACCTCCGGTATGGCGTCCACCAACTGACCCGGAGATGCTAGATTCAAGATATTGCCACTATCACAGGTTTATTCATCATCCTACCAACAAATGCAACGCTCTGAAGAGCATTGTCCAAGAAAAGATTGATTCAGGAGAATTACGCCTAGGGACTAGAGGTTCTCCACCTTGCCGCGGATCGACATAAAGATGCTACAGAGACAATAAAGGATGAATGGGGACTTCTCGCGGCCAGAATTGCGTCACACAATAAACTCTGATTTGCAACCTGAAAATTCAGTTTTGTGGAGAGACCCTTTAGCGAATAGAGTATGTGGCCATATCGGACGAGAGCAAAAAAGGAACGGCCAACACCAATGTACCAAACACAAGCGCAGTCAACACGTCCCATGGTGTTACATCCTCTACCAAAAACACCAGCAACACCGTAAGCATCCCCTCTGACATGACGCCTCTTATTACCAGAGACAGAGCCGCCGCTACTCATAATATTTCTTCGAGCATGACGCCTCCAATCATCACCAGGACCGCCACCACTTCTTCGTCAGGACGAGAGACTGGAGGAGCCATAGGAAACCAACCTTCCCATTACCATTATCGATTTAATGGAGAAATGGTAAGTTCTTGCCGAAACTCAGACGGACGTGGCCACAACTCAGAAGGGTCCGCTTCAACATTTTACTCCAGAAGCCGCTTCGCTTCAACGTTTCGCTCCAGGGGCCGCTTCAACGTTTCGCTCCAGGAGCCGCTCCGCTTCAACATTCTCTCAAGAAGTCGCTACTCCTCCCTGTCAAGGATCGTGCCATAGCCGCCACACCCCTCCCCGCCAAGGATCGTGTCGTAGCCGCCACAGTCCTCCCTATCAAGTATCATGATCACATCCATCCAAGGTTCCTAATTGTGGCCACTTTTTGATCCATCTCGCCAAATCTCGTGGGCGTGGATAGTTTACTCGCTTACGCATCCAGCCAATTCCTTTGCTTCCCTGGACTCCCATGCAATCCTAGCCAACCTATTTTGGGTTCCCATGACAATGTAGTCTCTTCTGCTGCCAAGAAATGTTGTTGTTCGTTTGTTGATACCAGCCAGAGCTTTACCATAACAACAACCACTACAAAGATAATCCATACTTCTCCATATTTTAGTTTCACATGGAAGAAGTAATGGAGTAACCAGTACGGACGCAATATGATATCTTTATCATGGTCAACTCACCAACCATACAAGATAGAAACATGTAAACCAAACTTAGGGAATATGGCTCTACACGGAATCCCTTCATTGTCAAAGCTCAGGATACACGGTCAACCCAAAAGTCATAGCCACGAAAAGGTCATCTAGTCTTCAAAGGTATAACGTAAGGATATCATCACTTCTCCGTATAGAAGGTTCCTACAACACTTTTAGAGGCCCATGACGGATCCCAAGCCTACTCAGAGAAAATAACTTTAGTAACCGAAGACAGGTGCGACTGGGGACTGCTCATCGCGGTCCATCCCTGATAAAAATCAAGCATTCATGAGATAACTCCAGAGACGCGGCTGGAACATTTTTCTTGAAAAGACAGAGGGAGCCACGATTAACGACATAACTCTATCACTTATACCTCTTCATTATCCAGAATGTTTCGTCCATGTGATGTTCAAAGCATCACATCCAGGAGAGTACAATAATCTTGTATCAAATCCCATAGGCGTGGATTCAAGAAGATGCAATTAAAGTAGGCTACACTTTGGGACTGAAGCCTCCTTCAGGTTTAGAAGTTTAAACGCAGTCACCACCTTACCAGTGAATGCAGTAGAAGCACATCTTCCGCGAGAAAATATGCTCGGGATAATTACACATGGGGACTACCAGCATGGGATGCCTTTACTTCCCTCAACCAGGTTATTTCTGATTTCAACATCATCACTGTCGAAGCTTTACGAGCCGCAGGAATTTCTCAACATGAAGCCGTACACGTGCATCAACGACTCCAAAAGCACGCCACAGAGATACATTCACATATCTGGTCACGCCATCGGATCTAACAGAAGTATAAATGGGGACTGCTCATCGCATCCCATTCCATACAATAGCCCAAGATTCTGAAGATGGTTCAAAGGATGTCGCTTGGAATGAAGTCTTTGAAGACTTGATAGTAGCACATCGGCAACGAAACGCCTCTCAACTCATTTATTTCACCCAATGGCTCCGGAAAATTTCGACCATACAAGCATCCACAACAGATCATCATCGTAATCAGAAAGTCTAGGCACCAAATAACTTAAAGTCAAGGATAGACCAACGACGCGACCACAATCTCCAAGATTAGCCCTGACATGGTCATTGCTGAGCATATATTTCATCCATCCATCCCAAGAGTGCAATGGAGTTTGGTAAATTTTGAAATCCACTGGAGAGGTTAGATACTCATTCTCCTGGAGTCAGAACCTTATTACACATTCTGGAGAAGATCGATGGTACTGTTGGGTGGCTACATGCGCAAAATAGGAGAGAACACCTACCTTAAATTATCCTAGCTCACCTTGCTGCTGATTATAACTATTGGAGATTGTTTTTTTGCCATTAATGATCGCTCTACCACCGCTAACAAATGACGAAGATGAGCCAGACGTTGCAGACGAAAGCACGGAGCCAGGACGAGCAATAAAAATAGAAGAGGGTCGATACCCTTTTTTATACAAACGGAGTTCCTAGATTTTGAACAGAAGAAGGATTCCTTCTTGCTCCATGAACGGGAATAGATGACTAGGTGCACCACACTCATGCTCCATAGCCGAACAAGCAGCGCATGAAGATCGCTGCTCCACGACCTAACTAGCAGCGTGCCAAGATCACCAGCCGCTCAGACTTGTAACGCTCCACAACGCCATCATTACCGCTCCTTGGTTGAAGTAGTAGTGCCATCATTACCGCTCTGTGGTTGAAGTTGCAGCGCCATCATTACCGCTTCATGGTTGAAGTAGCAGCGCCATCATTATCGCTCCGTGGTTGAAGTTGCAGCGCCATCATTACCGCTGCGTGGCTGAAGTTACATCGCCATCATCACCGCTTCGCTGCCAAAGTCGCAGCCCCATCATCAATGGTCCGTGGCCGAAGTTGCAGCGTCAGCATCAGCCCCATGGCCCAAATTGGCGCCAACGTTCCGGGAAGCAAAGCTCTACGCCAAACCAATGCCAGCACCCTGTGGCCAAGCCGTAAATACGCCAAACCGCCAGCACAAGGATCATAGACTACTCATGCCTCCTGCCAAAGGTTAGTCAAATTTTCCTGGCAATCTCTTCATGTCTTGCCCTTTCGATTTACTCTTGTATGTCACCATCTCATGCTTACCCCGCAACAATGCCACTATTACGTGCTAAGCAGGAGACTTAATGTTGATGGTGGTTTTTAGTTCATGGTTAAATTTGTAAAACCCTGCATTTAATATGTCGTCACTCTGCAAAGAAACGGAGCCATGTAAAAGTGACGAGTGTTCAACCTCTTCACTGGCGTATTTATTGAGCAACTCAATATATTCACATGAAATTTATCCAGAATGGTGCATGTAGCAACAATCCTTGATATTCTGTAAATTTTGGCACCTTGCCTGTATTATTCAGTTAATATAAAGTTTCTTTGAATTCTTTCTGTGCTATGTTCCCCAGCTGAACCCTTAATGTTTCTATGGCATGACAATTTGTGTTCACTCGCAGCAGAGTAGCACGAATTTCCAAGTATCAAGGTTAAGGTCCTTGCATAAAGTATTTAATCGGAAAGCATACTGCTCTCTAGGAATGAACTTAAAGAAATCTGTGTCAACACATAGAATTCAACCAATTTCGTGATAATTCACAAGATTCAGATATTACCCTGACTAATTTGCAAAAATTAGGGTTTTGCATTCTGCGTAGTATATTAGACCTTGCCTGTCAAAATTAAGCCTAGGCGGACTGGTAATTAATCCGCGATGGATTAGTAGGTGCAAAATCCTACCTAAAATCAGAAACAAGGAATAAAAGGAGCCGCAGAATAGGAACAACAACAAAGGAAGGTGTGGCCATGACATAGGCCAGACGGCACCACTTGCAAGTGGACAGACCCCATGCTGTTCGAACCGGACCCTATTTCCTGTCGACCAATCATGTCGCCTTAAACCCGCCACACGCACATGAGTTTTGGCTGGGCCCATACTTGCCGGCCCTATTTCCCATCGACCAATCAGGTCTCTTTAAATCCGCCACATGCACACTATAAGTGTGGCCAAGCCCATGCTTGGCCGACTCCTCTTTTTTCGACCAATCAGGTCGCTCTAAACCTGCCATAGTATCAAAAGAGGCAAAGTTGTGCCAGAAGGTCATTATGCCAAATTGGCTTTCCAAAAGCCGCGCCAATACGCTAATTGGCATGCCAAACATGCCAAACGTGCCACTTTTCCGCTGTAGCATGCCGAGCATGCCAAATGTGCAACTTTGCCGCAATAGCATGCCGATCATGCCAACGTGCCGTAAATAGTGCCCTATGTGCTAACCTACCTCCTGTTCGAGGCCAACGCCATGATGTGCTTAAATTAGGGTTTCTAGTCAGAAGCACGACTCTGCTTTAGGCGCATTAACCAAAACCCTAATTTCCAGTTGTGGCTCAAATCACGCCACTTTGGGCCCCACAACATGCCACGAGCCATGCGAGACCCGTAAAACCTTAGGAATGGCGCCATATCATACCTACTCATAGCCACCCTCGCTCCTGTGGCCGTTTCCACATTATGGCTTTACTATAGTTCCTTTGGCGTGACTATGGCATCGTTTGCACAAAAAAGCGTCACCATGTCGCGGCTGCATGCCACACGCACTAATTAGGGTTTCGGCATGCCAAATCCTAATTTAGGCGATGTTGCTACGCCAACCAAGCCAAATCATGCCACCCAGAGCATTGGGATTGATGTGGCAACTATAACTAACGTTGCCAAGCTATATTTGGGTCTAACACCAATATGCCAAAATCTAGCGGCTATGGCTACGCCAGGCGCTACTTGCACCACCGTTCCACTGGCATGCGCGAACTATGCCAACCATGTTATTATGTCATTGGCATGTGCTGACTACGCCATTGTGCCACCGACGTGCACTAAATGTTCCATTATGCCATTGGCATGTACCAATGACGCCACTGTACTACTATTGGGCGCCAACAGAATGTGGCCATAATCAATGGCCACCCTTTCTTATGAGTTACAATCTCAGCCGTCCAAATTCGCCACAGAATTGACAGGCATGTGGAAAGTGTTAGGCAACCAACCAAGACAAGCTTAATAGCGCCACATGTTATTCTCATGCGGCAAGTTTTTTGACTTTGACTTGACACACATAACAATCTGCTACACGTTTTCCACGAAAATACTTGAGACATCAAACATGTCACAAACTGGGGGATACTCATCAGGGTATTGGTCTGGTGGTTTACAGTGTGCGACGTGCAACACGCCCATTATAAGAAAGTGTCAGAAAGCAGGGCAGTTAGTGGTGGAAAGAAGTAGTGGGTGTAAACTAACCCATCTCCTCCATAATGGAAACGTGGTTTCTAACATTTACACACAACCCCACTTCTCCATCACTCAATCATTCCCACTTTCTACGAGATCAGGGTGCATTCAATATGAATTGTATAAATAGGTCCTACCTATTTTCACCAAACGGCAAGAGTATTGGTTAACAACAACACAGTATCAAGAAATCACCAAATAACTGATAGCTTACATTCCGCAAGCCAGCTCCACATTCTGATACAAGTCATAAAATAACCACACCTTCATAATTAACCATTCTGGTCTCAACACCTTCTTCGCTTCCCTCCCTAACCTCTCCTTCACTTTGTGACAGAAGCAAGCCTGGAACGGCCATTTCTTGGTTTAGGCCAGGATTGTACAAATTGATATCTCGAATCTAAAGTACTCCCGTGCAGTGCATTTGTTTAAGGTTTAGGCTCGTTTCTCATCCACACACCCAAATTGACCAAAACCAGCATAAACAGTTTTTACCCACAAACAAGTGGGTTTTATTTTGTGGTAACACACACAAATACGTGCACACACCAATTGCATCGTCAGGATACCGATTTTAGGAAAACTCATGGATTAGTAAGCTGAACCCGTGCCTTGGGTCTTATGGGAGTTACCAGCTGAAAGTCCACAAACCTCAGCCTCGTACATTTGGGTATATTTTGTTGTAGGTAACATGAGCTTACCCATTTTAGTCAACCTTGCATTTTCACATGCACAATATAATATGTCGAACTGGTATTACAATAGCCAATACAATGAATATCCGACTGATTTCCAAATTAGACATTATTGTTTTTATGACCATAATGAGAATAGTAGTTGGGAACGCCAACCTTTTCAAGGTTATGGTTCATACCATAGTGAGCCCAATTACTATTCGCACACCCACCAGTCATATGATCAAAACAATCCTTATATTTCTCTAGAAGAGGCTTTCAAGAGTCATACCCTATTTATGAAGAAAACCTTTAATATTCCAGACGAGTCCTTATAGCAGTCAAAGATGTCATTAGAAAAGTCTCTTAAGCGATTTACTGAGAGTACATATAGGATTGTCGAAAAATTGACTCAAGATAGTCTTAATTTTCAATACAGTGTTTCCAATAGTACCCTAGAAAATGAGGATAATTATTCACATAATCAAGATGACAAGGTTAGAATTGGAGACACTACTTTAGATGAGGTTCAACTATTTTCATGTTATTATGATGAGGATAGTGTTGATGAAGAATTTGAAATAAGTCGGCATAGTAATCAGGAATTTGTTACTCCAATTGAGATTTATGATAATAATATTATTTCTAGTTCAAATCAAAATAATTTTAATGATTATTCACCTATTCAAAAGGACGAGGATTTGATTAGAGATACCTCCGTTTTAGACGATGTAGAATTTTCTTTTGATTACGAAGCTGATAATGGTTTATAGGAACGAGTTTATTCTGAGAATAATGTTTTAGAGTCTAGCAATTTAGAAACAGTAGTCTTAGACGAAGAAGATGAACTCGTAGAGCCCTTAAATATGTGTGAGGATGCATCACCTGAGTATAACCTAGAAGAAGCAATTGACTATTTTCAGGATTCTGACGATCTAAAAATTAAAGAAATTGTAGTTAGTCTATCTAGAGACACCCAAAACTCTAAGTTTGGGGGTGATTATCACTCTCCATGTGCCTTACCTTTAGCTCTTACAGAGATCCCTCACTTGGGACTTGAAAAATGTACCTCTACCATTTTACAAGATCATCTTCAGACACGTTTTCCCGAACCTAATGATGTCCATAAAGAAGTTCAGTTGTTAGAAACCCATCCTCTGGTTGATGTGGTTTACCCAGGCTATAATACACAAATTGATTTTGTTTTCCCACCAAAAACTTTTCTTCGAATTGTGGAAATGTTTGAGTTCCAAATGTGTCAGTTATTAAGTTCTGAGACTAAACCTAATTATTTTAGGAAAATAGAATTGACACGTTTGCTAAAGAATGACCACCACTCTCATCATGGTCAACTGTGTGAGTCAAACCTGATTGACTTAGAGGATCCTCAATTATTCAGGTTATTATTGTGTGCTTCTAAATTTTTCCATACTTTAGAACCTGATATTTCGGATCTTACTTATGAGGAGGTGCAGCCCATGAAAATATTCTATTTAGATCCCTTTATAGAACCTGAACCTGAACCACAACTAGATGTAGTTGTCTTAAACAGGAAACTAGGCAAAGATGTGCCATGTTTATTCTTGGTTTGTTGCAGTTTCCTTTTATCTTTGTTAACCCTTTTTGATGCAGATGATCCACAGTTGTTTCGGTTATTGGTTTATTATATGAGGTGACTAATCCTTTCTTAGTCTGACTGAAGACGTTAAACTTAGCACTTCTTGTGAGGTAACCCGATATTCATGCGACACGGTAATATCTTTCCTTATCTCTTTTGCTTCAAATGGTAACCGTTTCTCCTTGTTCATGTTTTTATCTTTAGAACATTGAGGACAATGTTAGATTTAAGTTTGGGGGTATGGGAGAAACTTTTTAGTTGCAATAAATGAACTCCAGAGCCTAAAATTTATGCTTATTAAGGATGACATTAACCAATCTAAGTGGATGGAAGCATCTTGGTTGTAGGAGTTGAGGAACCAATCTGATTAGATGGAATCATCTAAAGAGTCTATTCATAAAAGCACAGAGCTCAGGTGTTAGAAAAAAAAACATGGTAGTTTCGCCATATCTCGTTGAATCCTTTTCACCTTTTGTTTTTATTTTATTTTCTTTTAAATATGTTTCTAAGTGATTTGGTGGGGCACATGAATCAAGTTGTTATCACTGCTAGGGTGAAATAGAGTGACCGAGATACCAAAAAAAAATTAAAAAAAATTGAGACCAGACCATCAGACCAACCGGAATAAATTTAATAAAGTCGACCACTGGTACCCTTGTATATGCCAGTTGTGTTGACCTAGAGTTAGGATTATCGACCACTGGTTCCCTTGTATATGCCAGTTGTGTTGATATTAGTCAGACCAGTATCTCGGTCCATTAGGATAGGTTCATTTTGGCAATGGCCTTCAGACAGATATGGGAAACACCATTCACCTTAGTCAACATCAAAACCATCTACGTTTTTCTCTATATCCATCTTCTTAATTTATCCATGTGATTTATTGACTCCGGATATTGATGTCCATAGTGCGACTATCTGAGTAGAGCTCTGTCACTTATGTATGAATTTTAGTATGCTTGAGTGCGACTATCCATGTGATTTGGAGAAATATGCTTTTATGGGAAAATTGGCTAGAAAAGTGGAATTTGGACCCGCGGGAGAAAATTACTAAAGGCATCCAAGGACAAGTGCTAAATGGACCCCAATTTCGGATAAGGGGAACTCCATTTGATAAGGGGCACCTACCTGCTATTTACACCCAGATGCTAAAGAGTGACCGGAACTGGATAGGGGGAGGTCATCCCCTACCTTTTGAATATTGAAAATTGGCGGGAGATATTTGTGCAGCGAGTATCAAATTTGGATTCGATTTCTACTCGGGTTCCAGAGAGACTCAATCACTGAATTACGTCGGCCAGAACTGATTAAGTAGGGCCAGTTCTTCGGTTAGAAGTTAAACAGGGGAAGAGATATCCACGGATCTTTGTTGTTTCCTGGAATGAGTTTGGCAAGATTCTCTCGAGTTTTCTTAGATAATATTGGTTGGTTCGGGCATGATTTGATCGAACAAGAATGGTAAGTGATGAGGAATCGAAAATAAAGAGATATTCTGTCCGTTTGATAAAACAGGGGAGAAAACAAGTGCGAAGATTTTCTGCAGGGAATTAAACGAGAATTTCTCGTTGGACTGAATTGGTTTGGGCCTGTTGATACGAAACAGGGTTCGTAAGGAAGTTGGTTACGAAGAAAATGGAGTTTTCATCCCATTCACGATAAAACAGAAGTGGGGAGATATTCCGGGATATGTTTCTCGGTATCTGTTGGATTTATTTTGGAAATTACGTGAGCTTGAGGGGAATATATTCTTACATGATCAATATACTCTGTAGTTTGGAAAGTTTAACAACTCAGATGACGCGTCGAAGAAGAAATAGTGGAAATTATTCTCGAGACTTTGGGAAGAAGTAAAACACGATAAACAAGGATTTACTCGACCCTGTGGTGTATATATATGGGTCTTTCAAGCCACAACAAGATTGTCGAGAGTTTGGGGTTCAGACGTACACCTTTGAGGTAGTTGAAGAGAAGAAATCTAGGTTGCAGAGACGAGTTCCATCACCATCAGAGAAGAAGAAGAAGCACACAGTAGACGCTTCCAGTGTGTCGTTAATTAGTGGTGATCTTTTCTCCAGTATTGCGACTGTCACTTTTTGACAGGTTTAGAGTATAGTTTCTTCGCAACAGTTCATCATCTTTCTTAACGGTTAGAGTTCTGTAATAGTCTATTTGTAACTCCGTTACAGCGTTGCAAACTGCCTGAGTTATTAGCTTTCTCTTATTTTTCACACTTTTGAGCCGTGAACATCTATTTTGAGCAAATGAATAATTTGAGGATCTAAAACCCTTAGTAGAGGCGACGGAGGAAGCCATTGTTCCATGAAAAGTGGTATATTTCTATTTTAATTAATTCTTGCAATTTCTTTTACGGTTATTTGCATGGAACTAATATTGGAAAATTGATTTTTATTGAATGATTGTGATCCGTTTTGATGGAGCATGCTTAGGTTAAGACTTTTGATGTTTCATGCTTGATGTATACAATTGTTACTTCAAAAATCTACTAGAGGCAATAAATTAGAATCACTTTAAAACGCAAAGAATTGCATGAATATTGATTAGATTAAATCACTTAATTGGTCAATGGTGGAATCTTGAGTCTCAGTACCTCTCGATATTGTGACAATATTTAGTATATATTTTTTTATTATTAAGTCTGAAATCAAATCTTTACAAGTCTTTGAACGAACTTTACTTACCACTGTAAAAAATACATCAGAGTGACCGGATACATGGGATGATGGACGACCATGTGATGCCCAAGTGCTCGAGTGAGCATGCACCAGAGTCCTTTGTTGACTGGTTGGTGAAAGGATGATTAAATGCTGGTTTTATCACTTATTATAATAGTGCTCGTCTGAGCATTAGGTGATAAAACCTAATTATGGAAAAGTGAGGGACTGACCAAAAGGGCATGAAACTGGTCGTTGGTGGTCGTGGGACCAATTGATGGTCGTTTGAGCAAATTCCAAGTTGGTTGGAGAAACTTTGGACCCAATATAAGCAATTGAGCAAATTAGGTCAGAACTGTAAAGATGTGTGGGACCGTCTCCTTGCAAGCCTTAGGGCCGGCCTTGGTCGGTCAAGGAAGCATGCCCGTGTCACCATGATGTCTGTGTCTCAATCCTGAGAGTTTTGGTATTTGCTGGTGTGCATTTGAGCAATATTTCAGATTTTCAGAAGAGTTTGATCTTTGACTGAAATTCTTGATTTTGCTCGAATGAGCAAGTAGAACTTTGCTCGTTTGATCAAATTTTTGAGAATATTAAAATAATAATATTTTAATATTTTTCGTGAATAGCCTAGTCGGTCATGTGATCATTTGACTTTTTGGATTTTTCATAGTTTGAGCAATATTTGAGAAAATATGAAGAAACCATGATTTTCGCTCAAACAGAGGAGTTTCATGAGATGAAGAAAATAAAAATTATGAAAACAAGGGATTGCAAGGTGTGGGACCCGCCACGACTAGAGCATGGCCGGCGGACTAGGAACCCCGGTCCCGCAACACCTTTCCCTACTTTTTTTTTCTTCATGAAACTATGAAAATATGGAGAAACTGTGAGTTTTAATCAAACAAGGAAAGTTTCTCAAATAAAGGAGTCTTCATGAGTTTATGAAAATAAAATAATAAAAATAAAGGAAGAGGCACGGGGACCGGACGGCTGGTAGGCCCGGTCCCTAGGCGCCTCTTTTTTTATTTTTATTTTTTATTATTATTTTATCTCTCCTATTTTGTGTAGGGTTCCTCGTTTGTCCATATTTTCGAATGCTCGTTTGTGCGTTTGGGTGTTCGTTCGTGCATCATTGTTGAGTGCACTTGCACCATTTTATTGGGGCTTACTCGGTGAAAGTCCAGATGCACGATTGTTGAGTAATTATTACTAATACATGAAATTCAGCGGAGAATGATTCATGAAACATAGTTATAATTATGAATAGTGCATCTATTACTAATCCATGAATCCAGCCGAGGGATTCAGGGAACGGAGTAATAAGATATAATAGATTATTTTATAGGAATTCAGTGGGTGAATGTCACGATAGAATTAATCTATTGTAAAATCGAGATATGAGATAGTTGAAGCATCATACTCGTTCTGAAAGGTGCATAGTCAGGGAACAACGTGCAACATCGACGTCCTGAAGGCGTTTAGCCCTCTAACAAACAATTATGTCTAGAGAGTTGCCTGAATCTATACACAGTCTCTCTACATAGTCAGGAAACAACGAGTATCGTCGACGTCCTAAAGGAGTTAAGACCTCTAACAAACCATTATGTATAGAGAACCGCCCAAACATTATCTATGTAGAAGTGGGTCTCTCTATGTAGCCAGGGAACAACGTGGAGCGTCGATGTCCTGAAGGCATTAAGCCCTCTGAAAAACAATTATGTCCAGAGAACCGCCCAATCTTTTTATTCTACATAGAGGGAATGATATGAAATGTGCAGCATCGAACGCTCAGCCGGGGAGGCCTTTCGAGAAACATATTCATCATGGATCTAAGAGGAACACTCACTCAGTCAGAGTTCGTGAAACGGTTCACGGATCATAAAATACGAATCGACATATGCGTTCCTGAAGCCGGGTCAGAAACATGCAGTATCATGATTTTACGATTTTGACATTTGTCGAAAATTCACCATCAACATTAAGTCCCCTGCTTAGTGAGGGACAATCATGTTCCACAGTAAGCATTAGATGGTGATTTTCCAGTCGACGAGATAAGCAATTAAAATCGGTCGTACAAAAGTATTTTCAGAATCCTCGATTTGATCTAATGGTGTCATGTACGAGAAATTGCTCAGGTAAGGACCCTGATAGTATGATAGAGTGTCATCCCGTGAGTACGGAGAGATGAGACACTGCTTATTTGAACGATCAATCGTACAGTGTTTTGGTCAGTTTAGTGTTTATGGGCCCGACCCAAAAAGGAAATCCTTGTTTTAGGAACAGGCGTTCGTTCGTTCGTTAGTTTAAGAAACAAAAAAAGTAAACCTAAGTCTAATGATAAAAAATTTGTCTATGAGATTTCACGAAAACCAATTTTTTTTTTAAATATGTGAGATTTCACAAAATGGAATAGACTCTCGTTTCAAAGGTGGATGGATGGATGCTCATACGAGAGAATTTTTTTTTTTTTTTGAATAGACGTGCGTCTTTTAATAATAAAAAAAATTTGTTTATGAGGTTTCATGAAAAATTTTTTATCTTCGAGCTTTCAAAAATCTTTTCAAAATATACTCTCGTTTCAAAGATAGATGCTCGCGTGAGGGAGCAAATATATATATATATATATATATATATATATATATATTTCAAATTTATGTGAGTTTCACATATTTTGTAAAATCAATGTTTTGATTTTGAATAGCTGTTGAAAGTAGACAATTATACATGGTGAAATAATGTATGTATGTGAGTTTTCACAATTGTAGAATGGACATCTGTCCTTTTTGAAAAAACCAGTGGATGTTAAATTTCACGTAGGTTGTTCACAGTTTTATGAAAGTCAAGTCATGATTGTGAATAATGAATTTTGCTCGTCTTTGCAGGTTTGCGGAAACGAGCAAGTTTTCGAAATTCTGACGTTAAAATCACTACATCTAGTGAAATTGTAAATAGGTAAGCGTTGAAAGTTACCATTTTTATAGACTCTGTTGTGAGCATCTTTATTCCATGATTCATTGTTTTGTTGAATCCTGCGCTTTGTATGAACGATGTGCTGAAGTAGAAATGTTATGCATCTGTCACAACCACTTTGCAAGAATGACTGACTCCCATGATGACACTTCCAGAGATGATGTTTCCAGAGATGGCATCTCTATAGATGCAACTTCAAGAAATGATACTTCTGGGACCTCTGATTGATAGTGAGAGATCCTTCATACTGAGCTGTAATCCTGGTTAGAGCAGCACGCCAGATGGGCTTTGACCAACGTGTTTCGGATGTTCGAAGGAATAAACCATCAATTGAACAACTTTAGGCTCATTTGGATTACACGTACCTGAATAGTCGTGAATATATGTTTCCTTGCTCTAACCGAGCCACGTATGAAACTCCGGGTTATATCGGATACTTGACCCAACAACTTGAACGACTTCATGACTTTGTAATAGTTGCTCGGACTCCCTCAAAAGAAACTCCTACTGTTGAGATGGTCTCCTCTCAGCCAAGATGGAAATATCCATAGGACGGTCGTGCTGTGAGACCTCAGATCGATGTGGATTACTCAGAAATAACAGTAAGTCTTCGGGACGGAGAATCCAGAAGTAAGTATTATAGAATGATACCAAACACTGTAGACTTTTTCTTGTCCGTGCAATTAGGACCATGAAACCAATGTTTCTTACTTCATCTCAGAACTTTTCCCCATCGAGCCTTGACGTTCTTCAATTCACTGCTGCTGAACAAACAGTCTCTGCATCGAGCGTTGAAGAAGAAGTTGATGTAAGTACCTCTCCTTATAATTTTTCATAGCGCTCTTTGAATGAAATATTAATAATTGTTTCTGATGTATCCAGGAGCGGTTTTTGTGGATGAAAAAAGTATTGACAATTCTCATTCTTCCTTGGAAAATGGTGAGACAAAGAATTCTCAAAACCCAGGACCGAATGAAGGAAATAATGCTACTAATGGTGATTCCGGCAATACTGATCCGCCGAACGACTTAGAGACACCTCAAGTAAGTATTCCCCTATAATTTATTCATATAAGTATGAAATTTATGATTTGGGGATGAATAAGTGAGAACCCATATGAACGAATGAGAAATTTTTCCGAAATACGTCACCGGAAAAATCCAGACTTCAGTCTTTCAGTAAAAACGATGTAGAATCTTCGTCCGATGTTGGATTTTCGCGATCTACCCATGTTTTTTCATGCCTTGGAAATTTCCAAGCTTTAGCAAATAAGATTTTTGAGTTTTGAGCATGTTCAGGGGCCTAAATAGGCGAAACAGTAAACTTCCAGGAGACTTCCAGAAATGTTTCAGCTGGCATGTAGTCCAATGTTTTGGCCACATCACTTTGCTCGTTTATCCAATTGTTATGAAATGTTTATATGTTGTAGATACCATCCATACAAAGAGAATGGTACATGACTCAACCTTGGATTCCTCACCAATTGCTCCCAGTTCGTCGTCTTATACAGGGCAGTGTAAAATCATCTCAGACGAGCTTGTTGTAAAACACTCCTATTGTATCAGACCATTCGCTTGCGTCTTGAACGGTTAGTGAAATATTTTAATGTCATTGATTCATTTGAGATCAAGACCCCTTGATTGATACATGAGCATGGTTCTTGCAGTGCCATCTTGTTTTTGTTAGTCGTAGAAACATCACTTCTGAAACCCTGGTCACGGGACCATAACTAAGGTTGCTCTCAAGAGGGGGTGATGTAATGACCATGGTTTCATGTCCCGGTGGTAGCATTCCTTTGATGATGAATGATCAGCACATGAGAGTCTGGTGCCACGGGTCTTGGACTGTGAAACTTATCGCCATGATCAGTGGACATTCAGTCCCCAGTATTTTGTTAAATCTCTCCTTTTTGTTTTCCCTTCTTCTGGTATGACCTAGATAGAGGAACAGGTAGAAAAATTGATGTAAATACCTAGTGGTTGAAGTTGGATGTACCTTGATGAAAGACTTAGTGGAAATACCTGGTGGACACTGATCGACTGTGGAGGCTATGAATCCCGTCTAAGAATTTATGCTTGCATGTTATATGCTCTGGAAGCTGCAGGGACCTCATACGAAGTCATAATTCGGTTGTTGACCCAAAATTTTGAAGCTAAGAGACTGAGGAATCATATGCAAAAAAGAATCCTTCAGTTTGGACATGTCTAGGGCAGTTAATGATGCATGAACATTCATAACTTGTAATCCCGTGCAAATTTTCAGATTCCATAATCATGAGTGTGGAAGGCATATCTTTCTGCTCGTATGTATGATTGATGTGCCCTTTGTAATCCCGTGAAAATTTTCAGATTCCATAATCATGAGGTGGAAGGCATATCTTTCTGCTCGTATGTCCGGTTGATGTGCCATTTTGGTATGTTGTAGAAGATATAGACGAACATCTTTTGTTGAGGAAGAATTGTCCCATTCTTCACCTATTGGTACGTTTTTGTAAACCTATGGCCTGGAGTATGTTGTATCTCATTTGTAGAGGTGATGAGATCATCTTGTAAAAGACTTTGGCTTGTGCCCACCAGTCTTGAAAGCTTTGGAAAGACTTTTATGTGAACATGTTATCATGGCTACACATCTTGATATGAATCATTAGGGCTTGAAGAAGTACGATCCATCGAGTAACGCTTCAGAGAACGGATAGTTGTTGAAGACGGATGTCACGGCTGAGACTGTTATTGACGCTGAGATCACAATTGAACTTTCTCCAGAAATTCTTGTTGATGCTGAAACCATGAATGTAGTTCCTCCACATATCCTTGTTGATGCCGATACTATGGTTGGATTTGCTCCAGAGACCGAAAAGGCTATATTATCGGCATAGTCTTTGCTCCTCCATACAGTGAGCCTTTACATGCATGAACTAGTTGGTGGGTTGAGAATCCCTAAGATGAAGTTGTACTGGGAGTTCAACCCAAATTCTCTTGAACACTATGACTTTACTGTGAACTGGCTTCGTCAGTGAATCAACGTTGTTGCGGCAGTCAGCAGCAGCGTTCTTCATTCTGGATGTTATTGGTGAAGAGAGGAAGTTCCTCAGTCGCGCATGGGCTTCTGATTTGGAGAGATCCCGTTGATGAAGTTTCATGGAATCACATCAGGTTGCAATAACTTATTATGTGGATAACATTTATTGAAATAAAATCGATTTCTCCAATAAGATTAATTCCCCAGTGTATGTTGAAGGAGTTTGTGCCATCCATGGATGAATGATGTTGCATCTGCTTCAGAAATATTATCATGGGATAATGAAGACTTATCTATTGTAGTTCAGTTATACTTTGATCGTGCTGGTGTTGAATCAGTGTGTTATCGTCGAGATATTTGTGCTGAAGCCAGATGCACCATTATCGAAGGTGTACTCTTTGATTGTGAGTACAATTTGAAGGCTTCTTAGGTGCTTGAGCGTTTAAGCGTCATATCCTTTAAGCATCGAATATCTTAGGTTTGATCGTCTCGGCCCTGAGTATCTTCTGTCGATTCAGCATTCCTTTCGTTGCGGTAGTGGGATTCAACACTTGTACAGACATCAGAGATTTCTGATTTTGTGGCACACATGGACACTCCTGCAAGGCTATGGAGAAATTCCCAAAGTGTTTTTTTGCCATGCTTTGTACATCCTCTAAGTAATGAATGTCTCAGTGAGATGCTCGATTCGGAGAGGTGTCAGATTCAACCACTTAGTAAAATACTAATACGGTGAAGCTACCATTCATAACGTCTTGCAATAGCAGAATTGCTAGCATAATTCAGTCAATATGCTAGGATAACATGTGCGGAAATGAATGTCATAGACATGGAAAAAATGAGACTTGCCTGAGTGCGGAACCTCTTGATGAATGTCTATGCATCTTTTGCAGTTTTTTGCTTTAACCTCGTCAAAGTTCGAAATTCCTACAAGTGCTCTGATGATGGAATGTCCGCCAAATCTTTTGGATCAGAAATTTCTTTGTTGGAGAGATGTGGAACCAAAAGCGCTTTCTCAGTACCCATCTTTTCAGCGTGGATCCACGCTCGTCTGAAGAACATGTCATATCATGGATTTTCCTGATTATGTGAAACTTGGTTTCTGTCTAGGTTGAACTTATGTTCACTTTGAGAGTGATGTAGCCATAAGTATTTCCGAGCGTTCTTACAAGGTCTCTGATTGAGATGGGATCACGATTAGATTCTAGTAGTGTGATGCCTGCGGATCGGAGGGTTTTCAGTGGAATGACGTTGATGGAGGTGTCAGCTTCGATCAAGATTCTCCCGAATTCATTTCCTCTGAGATGGACTGTGGTAAGCGGTCCTCAGTCATGCATCGCCCTTGTCTGTGGATGAAGGTTCAAGGAGTATTTTCGGGATCGACAGACGTCTGTCACAATGTATTTCGGTATTGTGAACATTTTTTTCTTTGTGCCTTAGACAGATAGAGCAATTTCACAGATATGCTCAATCAACGATTGAACTGCTTCTTTGACTGATTGCTCAGAGAGTGTAAAGGTTCTGACTGGGATAGGATTCTTGTGTACTCCTTCAGTCCCCAGTTGAAGCTATTATGGATCAACCTTATCTTTGAAGATGTGATTCAAAATATTGCAGTTACATGTTGGATGATCGATGAACCTATGAAGGCGACAGTACCTGAGATTCCTCATTTCTTAAGTTGGTTCTCTCTTGATGAACGATAATTTGATTGCACCATCAGTAACTCGATCACTCCTTCATGAGAAGAGAGAAGTTTGAATCTATCTGATCATTTCCCTGTTCGTTGATTCCGGGTCGAGGTTTGTATATTTCAGGATTGGTTATCTTTTCTTCGCGCCTTCAGAGGAGCCTGAGATGTTGGAGAAGCGCTCTGATGCGGTGTCTTGGCTTTCCTTTCATTTCTTTCAGCAACAACATTTGTTAAAGGCTGGAGATTGTATTGATTGTTGACTAGGCGTTGGATGCTTCGAGGTTCCTTGACCTTGCAGACTTTTCTCTTTCCAGTAAAGCAGGTGCAGTAGTCGCATATCCTTTGGCTGTTTCATGAAGCTCTGAGAAAGTCTGGAACCAGAGATTTTCCAGCAAGGCTCTGTAGACCAGGATCATTCCGTTTATGCACATGTCCCCCCGTTTTTGTTCAATGACATTCGAGTCATAACAATCCAAAGCTTGGACTATGAACCTCTTCAGATAATCGTTTGGATGTTCATTGCTCTTCTGAGACATTCTTCCTAAGTCGGAGAGAGTAATCTACTCTGAGACGAAGAAGTATTTCCGGTAGAAAGCATTAACCATTTCTCCCCAGCCAGTGATGCTCCCAGGTGCAATGTTGTTGCACCATGTGTATGCTCGACCTGTCACAGATTTCGAGAATTCCTTCAGACGGACGACATGGTTGTGTTCATGTTCTCCTAGTGCTTTCAGGAATCGAGAGACATTTTCTCGAGCGTTCCACGTTTCGTTGTACAATGTGAATGTTGGAGAGGTGTAACCCTTCAGGAGAGGATTCTTTGCATAGCAGCAGGATATGGAGGTTGATGAGGTGGACAGATGGTGTCTTGTCTTTTCCTTGTTCCTCCATGAAGCGTTTGAGGTCCTCACGAGTGATGAATCCTGCAGGTTCCTTTGTTGGTGGGTTATTTGCAGCCTTGTGGACTTCATCATCATCTACTACATTGATTGGAGTGACTTCAGGATCAACAACCGAAGATGTTTCTTTGGATTTTCCTTTCTCTTGAGTTTTCTCTGACATCTTTTTGGTGAGAGTTTTGAGATAATTTTACAACTCTTTCTGGGTTGCAGCCATGTCAATCTGGTTTTTGGTGAGAGTCTCTTACACATTCATGAGATCACTTATGGTAGTTGTATTTTCTCTGATTTATTTGGGAGACCGGCCGGAGAGAGGATGATTTTCGATGTTGGTTTGAGGAGGAGTGATATCACCATCACTGTTGTTGGAAACATGAGTAGTTTCTGGGGTACCACCGTTGTTGCTATTGCTAGCGTTGTTTGTATTAGGATTTGTAACTGAACCTTCCCTAAGACCAACCATTTTTTGAAAGTTTGAGATTGAAACCAAGAGATTAATCTCCCACCGTGGTCGCCAATCTGTAGATGGGGAAAAAAGATTTGCTGGTTTTCTGGGGAACGGAGAGACGACCGAGCGTACGTATACTCCTCAACCGAGCAAACTGCTTAACCTCAAAAAGATGCACTGCACGGGAGTGCTTTTAAGTTCGAGAGATCAATATGTAGGACTCCGGACTAAACCAAGTCAATGGCCGTTCCAGAGTCAATTAGGTTACAAAGAGGGAAGAGGGTTGATTTGTAGGTGGGAAGATGAGAAATGTATGAGATCAATGGTGATATGTGAATTGTGGGTTTCTTCAAATGATGAACTGCGAGTTCTGTGAATAAGTTTCGATCGAGAGAATTGCTCTGTAGACGGATGTTCCCCTCAGTCATCGATTTTAGACTTATTTATATTGTTAGAATAGTGAACACATTAATCCAAGTAAGTGTGACGGTTTCTTGAATGAAAGAGTGGGAAGTGGGAGATCGTGGTAAAATCAGTTCCATGTCGTGTGGAGACTTGGTTGATCGTCCACCCACTACTTTTCTAACTACCTCAACCGTTTGCACGACTTACTCACATTTCTCATCGTGTATGAACACGCATGTTGTAGGCCGCCAGACCAAAACCCTAATTGATATCCCCCATGTGACGTGATTGATGTCTCACGAACGTGGAGTCTGAAAAGCATACGTGTAATTGATTATCCAGTCATTGACTTGATTAGACAGTGAGTCTAGGTTTTGTTGAATTGAGCATGATTGACAAATGCTCAATAATTCATGGATTAAACGATGTTGATATTGCTCGTATGAAAAAATATTGTAAGTTCGACAATTTACTGAATATTGATAGTTTGATCAATATTCGAGCAACTGAGCAAGTATTTCTCAAATCGACGAATTACTGAATATTGATAGTTGGATCTATATTCGAGCAACTGAGCAAGTATTTCTCAATTCGACGAATTACTGAATATTGATATTGATAGTTGGATCAATATTCGACCAACTGAGCGAGTATTGCTCAATTCGATAATTTACTGAATATTGATAGTTGGATCAATATTCGAGCAACTGAGCAAGTATTGCTCATTCGATGAATTATTGGTAAAGTGACCCAATAAAATATTAATTAAAATATCGGTAGCCTACCAAATACTATATAATTAATCCAGATGTTGATTGTTGGGTCAACATAAATTATTAGTGTTTGAAATTACTGGTAATCATGATTTGCAAATTCGGTCACAAAGAGGAAAGAGGGTTGATCTGTAGGTGGGAAGCTGAGAAGTGTATGAGATCAATGGTGATATGTGAATTGTGGATGTGTTGTGGGTTTCTGCAAATTGATGAACTTCTGAGTTCTGTGAATAAGTTTCGATCGAGAGAATTGTTCTGTAGACGGATGTTCCCCTCAGTCATCGATTTTAGGCTTATTTATATTGTCAGAATAATGAACACATTGATCCCAGTAAGTGTGACGGTTTCTTGAATGAAAGAGTGGGAAGTGGGAGATCGTGGTAAAATCAGTTCCATGTCGTGTGGAGACTTGGTTGATCGTCCACCCACTACTTTGCTAACTCCCTCAACCGTTTGTACGACTTACTCACATTTCTCATCGTGGATGACACACATGTTGTAGGCCGCCAGACCAAAACCCTAATTGATATCCCCCATGTGACGTGATTGATGTCTCACGAACGTGGAGTCTGTAAAGCAGACGTGTATTGATTAGCCAATCGTTGACTTGATTAGACAATGAGTCTAGGTTTTGTTGAATTGAGCATGATTGACAAATGCTCAGTAATTCATGGACTAAACGATGTTAATATTGCTCGTCTAAGAAAATATTGCAAATTCGACAAATTACTGAATATTGATAGTTGGATCAATATTCGAGCAACTGAGAAAGTATTGGTCAATTTGACGAAATACTGAATATTGATATTGATAGTTGGATCAATATTCGAGCAACTGAGCAACTATTGCTCAATTCGATGAATTACTGAATATTGATAGTTGGATCAATATTCGAGCAACTGAGCAACTATTGCTCGATTCGATGAATTACTAAATATTGATAGTTGGATCAATATTCGAGCAACTGAGCAAGTATTGCTCATTCAATGAATTATTGGTAACATGACCCAATAAAATATTAATTCAAATATTGGTAGCCTACCAAATATTATATAATTAATCCAAATGTTGATTGTTGGGTCAACATAAATTTATTAGTGTTTGAAATTGCTCGAAATCATGATTTGCAGAGCATTTGTTCGAAAACCCTAATTTTTGATCAATTGTTCGTCAATCGATGATTTACTGAAAATAGGCCACTGAGTGAAGAAGTGACCGGATACATAGGATGAAGGAAGACCATGTGGTTCCCAAGTGCTCGAGTGAGCATGCACCAGAGTCCTTTGTTGACTGGTTGGTGAAAGGATGATTAAATGCTGGTTTAATCACTTATTAGAATAATGATCGTCTGAGCATTAGGTGATGAAACCTAATTATGGAAAAGTGAGGAACCGACCAAGAGGGCACGAAACCGAACCTTGGTGGTCGTGGGACCAGTTGATGGTCGTTTGAGCAAATTCCAAGTTGGTTGGAGAAAGTTTGGACCCAATATGAGCAATTGAGCAAATTAGGTCAGAATTGTAAAGATGTGTGGGACCACCTCCTTGCAAGCCTTATGGCCGGCCTTGGTCGGTCAATGAAGAATGCCCGCGTCATCATAATGTCCGTGTCTCAGTCCTGAGAGTTTTGGTATTTGCTGGTGTGCATTTGAGCAATATTTCGGATTTTCAGAAGAGTTTGATCTTTGACTGAAATTCTTGATTTTGCTCGAATGAGCAAGTAAAACATTGCTCGTTTGTTCAAAATTTTGAGAATATTAAAATATTAATTTTTTAATTTTTTTCTTGAATAGCCTAGTCGATCATGTGACCATTTGACTTTTTGGCTTTTTCATGGTTTGAGCAATATTTGAGAAAATATGAAGAAACCATGATTTTCGCTCAAAAGAAGGAGTTTCATGAGATGAGGGAAATAATAATTATGAAAACAAGGGATTGCAAGGTGTGGGACCGGCCACGGCTAAGGCATGGCCGGCCGGCTAGGTAGCCCGGTGCCGCAACACCTTCCCCTATTTTTATTATTTTTCATGAAACCGTGAAAATATGGAAAAACCGTGAGTTTTAATCAAACAAGGAAAGTTGCTCGAATGAAGGAGTCTTCATGAGTTCATGAAAATTAAATAAGAAAGATAAAGGAAGAGGCACGAGGACTGGCCATGGCGGCATGACCTGCCGGTCGATGGGCCCGGTCCCTATGGGCTTTTTTTATTTTATTTTTTATCTCTCCTGTTTAGTGTAGGATTCCTCGTTTGTCCATATTTTCGAATGCTCGTTCATGCGTTTGGGTGTTCGTTCGTACATCATTGTTGAGTGCACTGGCACCATTTTCTTGGGGCTTACTCGGTGATAGTCTAAACACCCGATTGTTGAGTAATTATTACTAATTCATGAAATTCAACGGATAATGATTCATGAAACGGAGTAATAATTATGAATTGTGCATCTATTACTAATCTATGAATCAAGCCGGGGGATTCAGGGAACTGAGTAATGATAAATAATAGATTATTTTCTAGGAATTCAGTGGGTGAATGTCACGATAGAATTAATCTATTGTAGAATCGAGATATGAGATAGTTGAAGCATCATACTCGTTCTGAATGGTGCATAGTCAGGGAACATCGTGTAACGTCGACGTCCTGAAGGCGTTTAGCCCTCTAACAAATAATTATGTCTAGAGAGCATCCTGAATATATACACGGTCTCTCTACATTGTCAGGGAACAACGAGTATCATCGACGTCCTGAAGGCGTTAATCCCTCTAACAAACAATTATGTATAGAGAACCGCCCAAACATTATCCTATGTAGAGGTGGGTCTCTCTGTGTAGTCAGGGAACAACGTGCAACGTCGACGTCCTGAAGGTGTTAAGCACTCTGATAAACAATTATGTCTAGATAACCGCCCAATCATTTTATTCTACATAGAGGGCATGATGAAATGTGCAGCATCGAACGCTCAGCCGGGGAGGCCTTTCGAGAAACATATCCATCATGGCTCTGAGAGGAATGCTCACTCAGTCAGAGTTCGTGAAACGGTTCACGGATCATAAAATATGAATCGTGACATGCGTTTCTGAAGACGGGTCAGAAACATGCAGTATCATGATTTTACGATTTTGACCTTTGTCGAAAATCTATCATCAACAATGGTAACTAGTAAGCCCTCTTTTAATTTTTGACTACGAGCATCTCCAATGATATATTTTAGCCGGTCTTGAAAGACTATGAACCTCTCCAATGATGATATATTATGATTATTATAGGGGGTATTGTTTCATAAGGCCGTTCCTGACCGTTGGATCACTTAAACCGGTATCCCATGCTAATCCCCGTAACCCCTTTAGCAATCGCGTGATATGTGGGTTTCTAAAAAAGTTGATGACAAGTCAGAAAATGACTAAAAAATATTATTTCACAATATTTTTATTTAAAAATGTCTAATCAAATAATAAACAAAACATAAATTTGGAAATTTTTACATATATAAATTGGAAGAGAATCTAGACTTTTAGATACATTCACAATTTCTTATTTAAATTTCCTAATATATCTCTAAAATATCGTATTAAGAGATTCTACAATATAATATAAGTTATTAGTAATTATATTAGGTATATTTCTGATACGCCATCCATATTTTAGATCTTTCATACTTCACTAGAGGTGATCAAAGAATAAGATCGATCTAATTTTCCAGAACAAACTTTTGGAGATCAGGAAGATTATCAAATCTTAGTGGAAACATAGAAAGAATTCTAAAGAGTTAGTTACCAAGTTGTCAAAGTTGTGTATGTATTTGCTAGAAATACTACACAACACAAGCTAATAAAGAGATTTATTTTTATTTAGAGAATATAAACTTGAAATCCTTGGTGGGAGCCGTCTATTTATATATGACGGGCCTGAAAATTATGGCTACGGCGCGCAGTCACGCATGCCGAAACATTATGATACACCACTCGTACATAATCGCAGTGACATAACCTTAAACTTCAAGGACCGACCAAATGCATGTCCATATTCCATTAAAAGCATGCTTCACAAGCATGATGCCTTAAACGTATCTTTCACACTTTCCATCTCATCCTTGTTCTGGGAAGGGTGCAAGGCCATAAAGGCTAAAGATGATGCATTTTTCACCCATCTCTGACTTCCGACTCATTTCCTAGCATAACATGCCTTGGACTTGCACATAAGTCATTGAAAGCCTATTTTCCAAGCTTTCTTACTTCATTTCGACATTGCTGAAAGCATGTACTATTCTTGCGCGTGCCAATGGTGTATTAGTCAGGGTCAGACCGTACGTTTCTTGCATCATTCTGGTGATGCAAGTGCATATGAAAACTCCCATAACTTGCATACTGGTTATTTTCCTTTCATATCCATTCCCAATACGCAATTGGTACTTGCCTACCTCGAACGACTTGATAGGAAGTATGAGCATCCACCGAAAGGACTGCAACATACCTCATCAAGTATAAACCAATCATCACTTATGTTGCTTTGTCGAGCCAGATGATATGAGTTACCACAATATCGTAATCACCTCGCCATTAGATAATATAAGGGACAAAGTGCTGGACCACTAATACTGCAACTCATTGTGGATGCCTACGTACTCTTCGGTGTACCTTGAAGTAATCAAACACAGACCGTGGTTCATCAACGCTTCTGGGACAAAGCCAAATAAAACCTAGTCAATATAGGCCGAAGGGTCTTTCGCAAGATATACTAAGAGTGTGAATCATTGGGACATTTAGTTCGAAAGTATGTGATCCCTATATTGGGTCATTTAGCAATGCAACAAAAATGTTACCTACACATCATGAAGCTCTATCGATCAAGCAACGCGGAATAAAGATGCTTTCGCATCATATATGCCATACCCGCTAAGATTTATAGCTTATTTGTCCATTCTCTCTTTAATACACCTTTAACCAACACCCCTTCCTATATATGTCTTAATGGTATTTCTATAACTAGAAAAATGGAAGAGGATGTACATGTACCAAGTTCACCTTCTTTCGCGACAACGAGTTTCAGAAATAACAACATAGTGGTGCATAACAAGTTCTGTCTCGATGGCCAACTTAAGTATTGCACCATAGTGGTCTTCTGTTTGGGCCAACACGCCCTAACCGCTTGAGATGAAGCTTCATCTCATTCAATCACGCATCTTTGAGCATGTGTAATGCGAAAAGTATGGATGTTATATTATTACACCTTTCGTAGAATTTTTTCCATGAGATTCAAAAATAATAAATATTGTGGATAAACTTCTTCAGTTTGGATTTCTTGAGCATATGTCACATACTTCGATGCTCAGAAATTGCACACAGTTTGGAATAGCAATTAAGACCTTATGAGCATCTGTCCCATACCGCATACCCAAGAATCCTAAGAGAGTCTACATCACTACTAAGAATGTCCATTTGGATCTTATAAGCATGCATCCCATACCACATAATCGGGATTGCAGAAAGGATATCTCAACCCAATATCCTAAATGCACGTCCCTGATCGCAACACCAAGAATCCCCGAAGTTCACAGTTTGTCAAGGGTTATCGAATATGACAAGCAACTCTGAGTATAGTACTGTGTCGACCAAATTTTAATGCCAAAGCAGTAGGATGCAATCTACCGTTACAATTAACGGTCTTCCAGTTGTCACTGATATAGTGGGGTGCTAGCCCGCCTGACAACGCACACTGTTCCAGATGGGTGAGGATGATTAGTCCCACTAAATACTACCATTATGGACGATCTTCCGAGTCATCGACTATCTGGTAGGATACCATTAAAATCCTGTTAAACTCACATCATTCGACTAAATCCAACGCGATTCACGCAACAATTGACATACTCTTCCAACTTATCCTTTTCCTTATTGTTAAGGAAAATTTTGTAGTCTTATACAAAATACTCACTAACGAGTCCATAATGCAAAGTCCCAGTGTTATCTCAGAATTTGTTCTGATACCACCTGTAGCAAACCATAATATTACGCCTACGACGCCTAGCTGTGAAGGCTGAAACTCTCTATGCACCACTCATAAACGTAGTGATCGGGCCTTAAACTTTAAGGTTCACGAAGAAAATGTACGCCCATTTTATATTCCAAGCATGCTTCACAAGCATGATGCTTTTAACGTAGCTTCCAGACCTTCCCAACTCACCCTAGGGCGCACATGCCATAACTGTCCAATGCGCCACTCTGATGCTACTAACCGAGTTTTAAAACTCTTATTTGTGTCAGGAAAATGCACGTTCATTTGCCCTTGTAAGCATGGTCAACAAGCATGATGCAGATAGGCTTAGCTTCCATACCGTTCTAACTCACCCTTGTTCTGCGAAGGGTTTAAATCCATTGAGGATAATGCTGGTACATTATTTCATGCATCACTTGCTTTCGAGTCCTTTTTAGGCATAATATATGCCTTGAACGTACGCATAGGATATTGTAAGCCCAGCTTTGTTACTTAGCTTAGGAATTGCTGAAAGCATGACCTGATGTTGCTCGTGAAACAAGTGTATCAATCAGGCTCATGTCGTACTTTTCTTAGGCTTATGCAAGTTATCCAGTAACTTGCATACCGATATTGCTTACTTTCCTGGCCATGCCCAATGCGTCATTGGTACATACCTATGTCAAATGACTTGATAGGAAGTATGAAATGCAACTCTCCTCATCAAAAGTATGGCCACAATCATCTCTTGCATAGCATCACCAATCCGGATGATATGAGAGGCAAATATGTGCAATCATCTCGCAATTAGATGATATGAGCGACAACGTGCTAGACCAACAATGCCGTAACTCATTTAGGTTGCCTACGTACAACCCTTCCCTACTCTAAAGGGATCAAGCCCTGACCGTAGTTCATCTTCGGAGGGACAAGTAACTTAAGCCAACTTGTGTTGCAAGGACATGGTCGATTAATAAGCCTAGTCTATGTAAGCTATTTCGTCGACAATGTATCAAGGTGATGTGTATTTAGTCCGCGACATGACATAGTGATTCCTTCGCATCATAAGCCACGTTGGCAAGGATACTCAGATATAAATGAGGCTATGAATCTTACTTTACTGGCTAAGCTATGAAGCTTACTTGGGCATAGTCCTCATATGCACCTTCAACCAACTACCCCTTTCTATATATGTCTTAAGGACATTTCTACAACTTAAACTTGGGGACCACTTTGACGTGCTTACTTCACTATTCATGGTCGTTTCCATGTGCCTCTGAATAAACGGGCATGATGGCTATGTTTCCATTCCGGCCCATATGCCTATTCCAATAATTACAGCCATGATGGTATAACATTATGCCAGACAGCCTGCTCCGCTGATGCACCATTGTGGTGCGATATTGGCCATAGACCAATGACCCACGTGATGCGCTATGGTAACATTACTTTGCTTAAGTCCATCCTCCTAACTGGCCTAATGCACTATTTGGTGCAATAATGAACCATGCTTGGCACAATATTGTCCCTTGGCCAATATTTCCAACATAATGCTCCTTTTTGGCGTAGTATTGGCCTTTGGAAAATATGCCTATGGAATACGCACACTTGACGCCATGTTGGCTCTAGGCCAATTTTCCTTTTAACACACAACAAAAACTTGAGATGAAGCTTCATCTCAGGCCGTGACTCACCTTTGAGCATGCGTCATGCGAAAAACATGGGGCCTTACATCATTCATTTTTTTGAAGAATTTCGTCCCAGAAATTGAAAACAAAAACTATTGTGGACAAACTCTTCGATTTGGATTCCTAGCATGATGTTCCATACCACGATGCTCAGAAATCACACAAGGTTTCTTTAGTTTGTCATGGAACATCAATTAGCACCTTCTAAGCAAATGTCCCATACCGCAAACTTAGGAATCCAAAAAGAGTCCACAACGTTACCGAGAATATTTATCAATTGGCAAAGAAAAAGGATATCTCAACAAGGTATCCTAAGCGGTCATCCCATACTACACGCTCAGGGGTCCCTAAAGTTTGCAAGGTTAATGCCAAGAATTTGGCAAGAAAAAAAATAATAAGCCTTTTTTTTAGTAGTATTGTGTGGAAAGGACTCCAGTTGATAACAAGTGGGGGGATGATCAACCCGTTGTCTACCTACCATTACAAATAGTCTTCCGGATTACCACTCCTAAGTAGATCACCACTTAGTCCTGGAGAACTCACAGTACTTAAACTAGCTCAACTCAATCTGCAAGGTAACTGGCATAACAGTTACATACTCTTTCTCGCGCTAAAGTTAGACTACTCTCCAACTTTATGTTTTCCTTTCAAGGAAAATATTTGCTGACAAGCCATTCCCACATAGTCCCTAGAGTTATCTTGGAACTTACTCAAATACCAACTATGACATATTGGAAAATTACGCCTAGCGCGCCAGGGCGCCCATGCCATAACTCTCAAATGCGTCACTCTGATGCTACTAACCGGGACTTAAAACTTCTCCTAGCGTCAGGTTAATGCGCATTTATTTGCATTTGCAAGCATGCTTAACAAGCATTATGCAGCTAGGCTTAGATTCCATAATGTTTTAAATTACCCTTGTTCCGCGAAGGGTTTAAAGCCATGAAGGCTAATGCTGATGCATTATTTCATGCATCACTGGCTTTCGAGTCTTTCTAACCATAATATAAGCCTTGAACTTACGCATATGCCATTGTAAGACCATCTTCCTTACTTAGCTTAGGCATTGCTGGAAGCATGCACTGATCTTGATCGTGCCAAGGGTGAATCAATAATACTCATGCCGTACTTTCCTTAAGCTTATGCAAGCTCCGCTAAATTTCCTACCGATATTGTTTACTTTCCTGGTCATGCCCAATGCGCTACTGGTACATGCATATGTCAGACGACTTGATAGGAAGTATGAACATCCAAGGAATGAAATTCAACTCGGCTCATCAAGTACGACCACAATCATATCTTGCATCGCAATCCCGAGCCAGGTGATATTATAGGCCAATTCCGCAATCATCTCGTAATTAGATGATACAAGCTCCTAACTCGGTGCATATGCACCGGCTGGACTGTTGAATCAAATAACAACTTTGGTAATCATTAATAATTATGTTGTTCATGATTACATAAATTTGGAAAATAAAATTCTTTGAATTTTCATGTATCCAAATGGTGGTTAACACCAAGTATCCTTTATGTATTGCAAAGTCCATTGTTATTGATGAGATCTCATGTGATTGTTTGCTTGATCTTTTTTATGCTTGTCGATGAAAAGACCAACATATTGTAAACTTTTTTGTAATCTGTAAGCATCCTATTTAGACTTTCTGGGAAGGTCCCTCTTTTTCAAACAACACATTGACCATTAACCATATGTCCTCTTTTTCAATAACCATATGTCCTCTTAATTGCCCATATACTAATGTTAGGCTGATAGAATTATTGGAGATTTGGAGAAGCAAACCATCTAACGTTAAAAGCAACCAAATAAAGTTATTTAACTGAAAAAATCTAATTCATCAATTTTAATAATATCTTATCTTTGTTTTCTCGACGACCATGTCTTCTTGTTCATTTGGTATGTGTACTCTCACCGTGTGGCTGAAGAACCTATAGAGAGCGTTGATCGGAGATAATAGGACGACAATATATGTATACTTGTTGTTTGTGGTGATTAGGATTTTCTATCAAGGTTCTAGATTACTAGATACTAATATCCAGAGCCAGAGGGTGAATTATCGTTGATAGTGAAACATGACTATCCAAACAGATCTTTTTATAACAATAACTGAATGTGAAGACACGTGTAAGTGTAAATGTAATGGTACAATGATGGACCAAAATATTTTCCCAATGGTTTCTTCTAAACAGACGCGTAGTTTGAGTTTCATTGGTTGAGATCTAACGAAAGATATTGTGTCTTTTGAACTTTTCCCAAAGTTTTTTATTCTGAACAGACGCCTAGTTTAGTTTCATTGTTTGAGATCTAATGTAAGACATTGTGCCTCTTCACTTTGATGTTGATGATGTTTCCATTATATACTTACAAGGGTGCGACGATGTGGACCAATTGAAGTGACTGTTCTGGCGATGATAGGAAAAGTAATTGTTGACATGGCTTCACCGAAATCAAGCATCATCCTGGCGCTGACATGTGGCGATTTGGGGTCCCTAATTATAAAAAAAGATGAGCGACAACGTGCTAGACCGACAATGTTGTAACTCATTATGGCTACCTATGTACCCTTCCCTACTCTCAAGGGATCAAACATTGACTGTAGTTCATCCTCGAATGGACAAACAACTTAAGCCAACTCGTGTTGCAAGGCCGTCACCAAGCAATATGCCTAGTCTATATAGGCTATCCCGTCGAAATGCATCAAGGTGATGCATATTTAGTCCGCGGCAGGGTATAGTGATGCCTTCACATCATATTCCCCCATGGAAAGGCTATGCAACTATAAATGAGGCATAAGCATCATTTATGTTCTTCCGACGAAGCTATGAAGCTTACTTTTGCATAGTATGCATATGCACCTTCAACCAACTACCCATCCCTATATATGTCTTAAGGACTGTTTATGGGGTAAAAACCGATTATGCTGGTTTTGGTAAATTTTGGTGTGCCGCTGAGAAAAAAATCTAAACCCTAAACAAATGCACTGCACAGGAGTACTTTAGATTCGAGAGATCAATTTGTACAATTCTGGCATAAACCAAGAAATGGTCGTTTCAGACTTGTTTCGGTCACAAAGTGAAGGAGAAGGGTTGATGTAACACCCCGTGTTTTTAGCATATTGCATGCTAAATGATGCGCCATGTCATGATATGAAGCTTCATCCAAAGATTTTGTTGCTTGGTAAGAGGTAGATTGGCTTAAGGCCAATATTGCTCCAAAATAGCGCACTGTGTTTGGCATTTGGCTAAGGGACAAATCTCGTATCAAATGATGTATTAGGCCAGTTGGGTGGGTGGTCTCGAGTTTGCAGCGTAATCACTGCGCATTACGAAGGCTATTGGCCTAGAGCCAATATCGCACATTCATTGTGCATCAGGCCAGAGAGGGATGGTCAGAGGAATGTTGCGCAATCATTACGAGTAATAATTGTACGCAATCATTGTATGCAATCATAGTACGCAATCATTTCATACGAAGAAATCATTGCATATGAGAGCAATCATTGCATATTAAAGCAATCATTAATGTCAATTTGGTCCCCAATTCTAACTTGTAGAAATTGCAAGTTAACATATATAGGGAGGGGTAGTTGGTTGAAGGTGCATATGCGGACTATGTACCAAGTAAGCTTCATAGCTTAGCTGGAAAAGCATAAATGATGCCTAAGGCTCATTTATAGTTGCGTATCCTTGCGAAGAGGGCATTTGATGATTAGGCATCACTATGCCATATCACGGACCCGATGATGCATAATCATTGTACATCTTAACGTAACGTCCTATATGGACCCAATCATTACCATTTTTGCTAGGCCACGACCTTGCAAACGAGTTGGTTTAAGTTTATGTCCCTTCAAGGACGAACTACGTTCTGTGCTTGATCCCTTTAGAGTAGGGAAGGGTACGTAGGCAGCCGCAATGAGTTGCAGCATTTCCGGTCCAGCACGTTGTCGCTCATATCATCTAATTTAGAGTTGATTACGGCACTTTGGCCCCTCATATCATCTGGCTCGGTAGATCGACGCAAGAGATGATTGTGGCCACACTTGATAACGCTAGTTTCATGCCATTCACTGGATGCTCATACTGCCTATCAAGCTACAGGAAGGTGAACTATATCGATATGCAAGTAAGTGGATCTTGCATAAGATAAGTGAAGAGGAGGTATTAGGCCTGCAATGGCCTATGCGTGTGTTCAAGGCATGCCTTATGCCTAAACAAGAATCCGCAGTATGACGGTTGCTCGGCTAGATAGGAATTTCAAGCCAGTTGAGGCAAAGCCAGTGATGCATGCAATACGTATTGGCCCTGGCCTTACGGCCTTATAACCTTTTGCGGACAAGGGTAAGTTTGTAACGGTGTGGAATCTAATTTAGCTGCATCATGCTCCACGATCATGCTTTCAAGGGCAAATGGACGTGCATTTTCCAATCTTTTAGGCCCGGATCGTAGCTTCATCATGGCGCATCTGGGAAGTTACGGCCTGCGAGGCAACGCGCCAAAGGTGTAATTTTCCGGTCCGTCACAGTTGATCTTAGGGAGGGAAGCGAAGAAGGTGTTGAGATCAGAATGGTTAACTCTGAAGGTGTGGCTACTTTATAACTTGTATCAGAATATGGAACTGTCTTGCGGAATGTAAGCTATCAGTTCTTGCTGTTTTTCTGGAAACTTGTGTTGTTAACCAAAATTCTCTCTTGGTTGGTCGAAATTAGTATTTTAAGAACCGGACGGACCGTCCGGTTGGACCGGTGAACCAGTAAGAAAAACGGTCTGGTTCGACACTGATCCAGAAACATGTTAAAAAAACCAGTAAAACCAGTGAACCGGGCGGTTTGACCGGTAACCAGTGAGACCCAGTCCGGCCTAAAACTGGTTTGGCCCAAATAAAAAAATAAAAAAGAAGAACGAAGAATAATTCTAAAGAATCTAAATTCATGAAACTGAATTCATTCCATTAAAATCTCTGAAACCCCTTTTTTCTTCACATTAACGGAAAAGATTATAATAAAAAGTAGTTGAAGAACAAATAAGAAGATTGATTTGAAAAGTCACCGTTAGGTCTTATAGATCGTGAAAATCTTTATAACATTCTGTATCGGTAAATCTTCGATTTTGATAAAGGTGTGCTTAGTTTTGATGGAGATGGAGTGGTAGTGGGTGTTGATCGTGAAATAGAGGAGGCAGTAGCAAAGGTTAGTTTAGATGTGGAGTTGTCGTTGGTGTCAATCGTGAAAGAGAAGGAACAGAGAGTTAATTAGGTTATGAGGAAGACAATGTTTGTTTGATAATTATTAATAATTAAAAGGCACTAACGTAAGTGGATCTCAAAGTTATTATTCCTAGCTCAACTAATTTGTCATGCCCATACTTGTCAGTCCCTAATTCTACAGTTAGCAAAATTGTCTGTCATGTATCCTATTGACTACAGAAGGCTATATTGTCTCTCATATATCCCATGTATTAACCCAGTGAACCACTGATTCAACCACTGGTTAAACCAGTTAACCCTGACCTTGTGACTTTGCCGGTTCGATGTCTGGTCCGAATCTTAAAACATTGGTCGAAATAGGTTTCTGCATATTTATACAAGTCATACTTGAACGCACCCTGATCTCATAAGAAGTGGATTGGTTGAGTGATGGAGAAGTGGGGTAATATGTAAATTCTAGAAACCACGTCCCTACTATGAGGGGAAACAGGTTAGTTGACATCCACTACTTCTTGCCGCCACTAACTGTCCACTTTCCTAACACTTTCTTATAATGGGCGTGTGGAACGCCATACGCTGTAAACCGCCAGACCAATACCCTGATGAGCATCCCCCAGTTTGTGACATGTTTGATTTCTCGAGTATTTTCATGGAAAATATGTAGCAGATTGCTGAGTGGGTCTTGTGTTCAAGACCTGGTTATTCTGATTAATCGTACGCCAGCTAGGTGGCAGATAATCATGTGTGGCAAGTCAAGTCATGAGACTTGCTGCAGGAAAATGGCATATGACGCTATTAGGTTAGTCTTGGTTGGTCACCTAAGACTTATCATAGGCCGTTTAATTCCGTGGCGAAGCTGGACGGCTGAGATTGCAATTTATGAGAGAAGGTAGCCGTTGATTATGGCCACATCCCGTTGGCACCTGGTAATGGAATAGTAGCGTGATTGACACATGCCAGTGGTATAATTGCACGATTGGCGCCTGCCAGTGGCATAATGGCGCGAATAGCGTCTTGTGTAGCCGCGGCCATTATATCTTGTCATATTGGTGTTAGGTCCAAATATGGCTCAACAATATTTGCTCTAGTTTCCGTATCAAACTTAAAGCACTGGGTGGCATTATTTGGCATGGTTAGCGTAGAGGTCCTATCCAAATTAGGGTTTGGCATGCCAAAAACCTAATTAGCACGTGTGGCATGTGATCGCGTCACAGTGACGTTTTTTTGTGTGGATAGTTCCATGGTCGCGTCAAAGGAATTATGGCAGGGACATAATGTGGGAACGACCATAGGCGCAATGATAGCCATGGGTGGCCATATCATGGCGCCATTTTTAGGGTTTTCTGGGTCTCACGTGGCTTGTGGCATGTTGTAGGGCCGAAGCGGCATAATTTAGGCCACAACTAGGAATTAGGGTTTCAACCAATGCCACTAGAACAAGAGTCGTATTCTGATCAGAATACCCTAATTGGAATTTTTTATGGCGTTGGCCATGAACAAAAAGTGGGTTAGCACGGAGCTGCGCTGTTATGGCACGTTGGCATGTTGCTTCCGTGGAATGGCATGGTCTTCCAATTGGCACGCTGGAGCGATTTGGCAGGTTAGATAGCCAATCATCATGGCTCCTATGATAATCACTAGGCGCGGTTTGGAGAAGCGGTGTTGGCACGTTGCTTGAGGTGGCATGGTGATACCTATTTGTGCACATTAAGAGCGAATAAGCTTAATAAATCAAGTGGCCAAACCGTGCGGCCGTAATTTTTTGGAAACTGGCTTGGGCCGTCTATATTAGGTTCCTAATGGAATTAGGCGCACCGACCAACCAACTTACAACTTTATTATAAGTGTGTGTGGCGGGTTTTGAGCTATCTGATTGGTCGATGGAAAAAAGAGGGGGCCGACAAGTAACATGGGGTCGGCCTCATTCCAAATGCGTGTGGCGTATTTAGAGCGACCTGATTGATCGACGGGAAAGAGGGCCGACAAGAAATATGGGTCCGGACTCATTCTAAATGCATGTGGCACATTTAGAGCGACCTGATTGGTTGATGGGAAAGAGGGCCGACAAGCAATGATGGGTCGACCTTATTCTAAATGCGTGTGGCACATTTAGAGCGACCTGATTGGTCGATGGGAAAGAGGGCCGACAAGCAATGTGGGGTCGACCTCATTCTAAATGCGTGTGGCACATTTAGAGCGACCTGATTATTCGATGGGAAAGAGGGCCGACAAGCAATGTGAGTCCGATCTCATTCCAAATGCGTGTGACGCATTTAGAGCGACTTGATTGGTCTATGAGAAAGAAGGACGACAAGAAATGTAGGGCCGGCCTCATTCCAAATGTGTGTGGCGCATTTAAAGCGACCTGATAGGTCGATGGGAAAGAGGGCCGACAAGCAATGTGGGGACGGACTCATTCTAAATGCATGTGGCGCATTTAGAACGACCTGATTGGTTGATATAAAAAGAGGTTGGCAAGGGCAACATGGAGCATGGACAGCGGCCACGTATAACGCCTGTTGGAGCGGACCGGCCAGTTATGTGGCGTGGCCGCGCCTCTTTTGTTGTCTCTCCCAGTTGCCACAGTTTTTTGGTAGGACTTTGCTCTTACTAGCTCTATGGAGGATTAGTTCCCAGCTTATCTAGGTTTGCCCTCGACCAATAGGGTTCGAGATATTTGCACAAGGCACAAAAGACCTAATGTTTGCACATTAATTAGGCCGAAAACTTGAATCTTGTGAGTTATCAAAAATTGAACAAATTTAACAAATTCTGTGTGTTGACACAAAATTCTTTTATTCTCAGAGAGCAGTTGGCGCGTCTTCTTATTGAGCATTTTCATGAAGACCTTATTTGTTGATATTTCGGGAAATTCGTGCTACTCAGCTGCGAGTGAACACTAATTGTCATGTCATACCAATACTAAGGGTTCAGCTGGGGAACATAGCATAGGAAAATACTCAATAAACCATACACTAATGAGTCATGCAGGCGAGAGTTTACAGAATGTTTGGGATTGTTGCTACATGCACCATTCTGAATAAATATACTGAGTTGCTCAATACATGTGTGAGTAGAGAGGCCCGGGCACTCATTACTTTTAAATGGCTCAGTCCTTTTGCAGACGACGCATTAAATATAGGGTTTTGCATTCTTAGCCCTAAACTAAAAACCACCATCAACAAGGACATTTCTACAACTTAAACTTTGGGACAACTTTGACGCGCTTGATTCACTATTTATGGTCGTTACCATGTACCTATGAATAACCGACAATGATGGTTGTGTTTCTGTTATGGCTCATAAAATAATTCCAATATTTACAACCATGATGGTTGTACATTATCTCGGTCATCCTGCTCTGTTTTAATGCACCATTGTGGTGCGACAATGTTCATAGGCTAATGATCTGTGTAATGGGATATGGTAGTACTAATTTGCTCAAGATCATCCTTCCAACTGGACTGATGCACCATTTGGTGCGACACTGGCTCTTGGCCAATATAACTTGCGTGTTGCGTCATTGTGGCGCGTTATTGGCTCTAGGCCAATGTAACCCGTGTAATGCACTGTGATGGTGCAATATTAGCCCTTAGCCAATATGCCCAACGTAATGCGCCATTTTGGCTCGACATTGGCCTTTGGCCAATATGTCTTCGCAATGCGCCATACTTGGTGTTATTTGGCTCTAGGATAATGTTCCTCTTAACACGCAACAGAAACTTGAGATGAAGCTTCATCTCAGGCCATAGCGCATTTGAGCGTGCGCCATAGGAAAAACACAGGGTGTTGCACAGGTTGGCTAGCCAATCGTAGGAATTTCATCATTTGAACTTCGTGCCAAGGGTACGTCAATCAGGCTCAGTATGTACTTGCCTTGCATCATTTCGTGATGCAAGTGCACGTGCAATCTACCCTAGCTTGCATACCAGTTACTTTTGTTTCATAACCATGGCCAATACGCAATTGGTGCATGCCTACCTCGAATGACTTGATAAGAAGTATAAGCATACACCGAGTGGACTGCAACTTGCCTTATCAGGTATGGCAATAATCATCTATTGTTTGGATTTGCAAAGACAGATTATATGAGTTATTATAATGTCGCAATCACCTAGCAATTAAATGATATGAGCAACAAAGTGTTGGACCACTAATGCTGTAAATCATTGCGGCTGCCTACGTACCCTTCAGCTAAGCAACGCAATAAAAATGATGCTTATGCATCATGAATCTCCCTGAGTAAGCAACACATCATAAGGATGCTTTTGCATCATTTATGACATGTCAGCTAAGCTTTATAACTTATCGGTGCATTCCTCTTTTAAAGCACCGTCTACTAATACCCCTTCCATATATATGTCTTAATGATATTTCTACAACTAGAAAAAAGGGGAGAGGATGGAAACGTACCGAGTTTACATGCTCTCGCGTAACGATTTTTGGAAATAGCACCATACTGGTGCATAAAAAGTTTTATCTCGATGGCCAACTTAAGTATTGCACCATATTGGTGCAATATCGTACTTGGCCAGCCTTCCACTGGCGACGTCTGGCGTGATTCACTATGGTGGTGCAGTTTTTATTTTGGGCCAACATGCCCTAAACGCACAACACGATCTTGAGATGAAGCTTCATCTCATTCAATGACCCATCTTTGAGCATGCATTAAGTGAAACGTACGGGCTTTACACCATAGGTATCAAAGGACAAACCTCCTTGATCCTATACATCTACGGGAACATAGAAGTTAAGCTGAACTAAGGTTTTAAAGTATTCTAGGTAATAGGTTTGAGCTTAGGCTTTTACAAGACAAGTCTTGGACTTGTAGGAGACATATAATATATGATATCCAAATCCCTACCCTTTTTTCATTGGACCCTCAAAATAAGGAAGCAAAAATCTGAGTGCGTTTTGGCAATAAATCGAAGGATATGGGTTGCTTTCAGAATCATGTGTACGGTCACTTGATATTCTTCCTTGGGATAATTGGTTCTTTGAAATTGAAACGTCGCGCCTTTATTGTAAGGCGTGGTACTTATGGTATAAATTTCTTCACCCAAACTTTTTGGGTTATTCCATTTATTCTTCTTATTTTTCTATCTTCATTGTGGGTTTCAGTTCAACTAGATGTGTCACCACTTGTAACAGTGTCTTTTTTTTTGATATCTTGCAGGATATCTCTGACACCGACTCGAGTAATACGCTTCCTCGTACTGAAGTACATCCCGGTGAATCTGATCTTAGAGGTAAAGACTATCCCTTTTGCGATAATATGCAGGAAGATCTTGAGTGGTGTTTAAAGCCTGGTAATTAGTCCTCATCCCCCAAACTTTCTTTCTTGGAGAAATAATGAGCCTTAATTTCTTTATGTTGTGTTCTCAACGTTCATTGTAGATACGTTATCATCGTTGATAGATGATTCTGAAGTGCCTCTTCCTACTTCGATCAGTTCTGTTGCTCTTTCGAATCCAATTAAACCTAACTTCTGACAGAGAAAGCCTTCGTACAGATGACAAAGATTCATTTGAGGAATTTAATCACAAATTATCCTCTAGAGTAACATACATCGTATGTTCATGCGATAGGTGTTAGAGCACTGCTCGGTCGAACTCGCAAGCGTTGCTATCTCAAGCTTGTTTGTCAAGTCTAGTTGCCAAAACTATAAGTCTTGATTTCTAGTCTACTTATAGATAAGTCTCGGACTAGGATAGAAAGTGTAGTTGAGATCTAGACTCTACGACGTTCATCATGCAAAGACGAAGAACTACTAAAGGAACTCGTGGATCTTCATCGACTAAAAGGTATGTGGAGACTTGAACTTATCTATCACTCAAAATTCTATCTATTATATCTCTTATCTTGAGACAAAAGTCGTATTGCTATATAGACTTCGATTATACACATTTGCTATTTCGAGCCGAGTTTATCTCGCTTATCTATTTCTCGAAATATGTGTTGGTAATCTTTCGCTTTGGCCAAGTTCATCTTTACAAGTAACGAAAGTCATGTTGATTGTTTCAATCTCTTGAAAATCGCTTTGACGAAAATGGAGTGTGAATAACCTCTATATAACATCCTCTAAGAATGTTTAAATGATTGAAATAAAGAGTTTAGAATATGTAACCATCTTTGGATATAAGCATATAGTGTGTGACACCTCGTGTTTTTATCATGGCGCATGCTAAAAGATGCGCCATGGCCTGAGATGAAGCTTCATCCAAAGCTTCAGTTGCGTGGGGAAAAGAACATTGGCCCTTGGCCAATACGTTGAAAATGTATAGCCAACATGGATGGCCATCGGGTTGGCAGCTGACAGCCAACATGGCCGGACGGGTTGGCAGCGGACATCCAACAAGGCCGCCAGGTTGGAAGCGGACAACCAATATGGGTGAACATCAAGTTGGCAGTTGACAGCCAACATGGATGGACGGGTTGGCAGCAGACAGCCAACATGGCTGAACATCGGAGTTGGCATTGGTAGTGAACAACCATCTTGGACGGTTATTCAGAAATATATGGCAACTTCCATGAATAGTAAAAGTGGGGAGTTGATGAATGATTTCTCCTCCCCTAATCAAAGTTGTAAAAATGTCAAATTAACATATATAGGAAGGGCTAGTTTGTTGAAGGTACATATGCGGACCATGTACCAAGTAAGCTTCATAGCTTAGACGGAAGAGTATAAATGATGCCTAAGGCTCATTTATAGTTGCGTAGCCTCGCGAAGAGGGCATTTGATGCTTAGGCATCGTTATGCCATATTGCGGACCAAACAGGCATCACTTGGATGTATTTTGACGGAACGGCCTATATGGACTAGGCCATTTCCATTATTGCTTGGCTACGGACATGCAAACGAGTTGGCTTAAGCTTATGTCCCTTAGGATGAACTACGGTCTGTGCTTGATCCCTTTAGAATAGGGAAGGGTACGTAGGCAGCCGCAATGAGTTGCACCATTGCCGGTCCAGCACTTTGTCGCTCATATCATATAATTGTGAGATGATTGCGACATTCTGGCCTCTCATATCACCTGGCTCGGTAGCTCGACGCAAGAGATGATTGTGGCCAAAATTGATGAGGCAAGTTCCATTCCATTCACTGGATGCTCATACTTCCTATCAAGGCGTTCGACATAGGCTAAAAACCCGAGTGTCGTAATTTATCTCAAGAGGAGTCCATTTTGATGGGAAACGGCTCAAAGATCAAAACATGTGATCTATAGATCCATATGGTCACCAGAATATAGCCAAATTCCATCGTTTAGGGCCTCAAAAGTCCATTTTGTCGTTTTAAGAAAGGTTTTGGTTTTCTTAATAAACCCTTTGCGGATCAAGGGTGAGTTGGAACGGTGTGGAAGATAAGTTAGCTTCATCATGCTCCATGAGCATGCTTGCAAGGGCATATGGACGTGCATTTGCCAAGGTTAAGGCCTGGAATGTAGCTTCATCATGGCGCATCGGGGAAGTTACGGCCTGCGGGGCAACGCGCCAAAGATGTAATTTTCCGGTCCGTCACATAGTGTGTTCGCACATTAGTGTATAAGTCCAAAACCGGGAACCAAATGTATGCATACTTGTGTGTATACTAAATGGTTGATGGAGACTGGGTAATTATGCGTACCCGTACGCATACTGGCAGAAGTTCACGACCGTGAATTTCTGCTGAGTTTGGAAATCAAAACCAACTCAATCCGGTTACCTAAGTATGCGTACCCATACGCATACTAGCGAAAAGTTCACGTCTGTGAATTTCTGCCGAGTTTGAAAACCAAAACAAACTCAAATCCGATTACTTAAGTACGCATGCCCGTACGGATACTTAAGTGTGTTACTTTCTAAAATTGGTTTGTTCATGAACTAAAACATTTACATAATAAGGAATGCAATTTGCAAACCGTGGCTATAATGTTGATGAATCGATTCGACTGAATCAAAACCAATTTTGCTTCGATTGTGTCTTGTATACTTCTATAAGATCTAAGCAATTGAACAACTCTCGAACTAGTTTATATGAGTCATTTGGACTAGTTATGGTGAAGATGAATAAGGTTGATATGAAAGTGCTCATATGGCTAACGATTTGGTTAACTACTGTTGAACCAACTAGGTGTACACGTTTAGGTACGATTACACAAACCTAAATGAACGTGCATTTCATTTGTGTATAACAAGCTAAGATTCGATCTAACGGTTGAAAGATATTAGCTTGAATTTAATCAGGTTTGCATCTAACAATGAATATTGAATGCTTTGTTACCAAGGTACATTGATTGCAAACCCTGATTTAAAGACTATATAAAGGAGAACTCTAACAACTGGGAAATATAATCCCCACACCTCTTGTGTGATACTAGTTGTATAATCTAGAGTCGATTCTACTTTAACCTTAGGTTTCTATCAAGACCCTGTAGGTTAACGACTTGAAGACTTCATTGGGATTGTGAAGCCAGACCCAACTATTTTCTCTGTAGTTGCGTGATTTGATCTTGTTGTTTCTATCGTATTGAGTACAGTTGTAAAATTGGCTCGAGATAAATTTTTTCGATAGGAAAGATAGAAAAGTAGTCACAAACATCTTCGTCTCATCGTTTGTGATTCCAAAATATCTTGTTTCGCTAGTTGATTAAGATTATTGTGAGGTGATTGATATTTCTAGGCTGTTCTTCGGGAATATAAGTATGGTATATCAATTGGTTCCTGTTCACCTTGATTTATCAAAAGACGGAAAAAAACTCATAGGTATTTCTGCAGGAGACAGATTTATCTATTCTTGTAGACTTTTCTGTATGATACAGATTTGTTTATTAAATTCTTCGACTTTGGATCGTAGCAACTCTTAGTTGTGGGTGAGATCATCTAAGGGAATCAAGTGCGTAGTATCCTGTTGGGATCAGAGGCTTAAGGAACGCAACTGTACCTTGGATCAGTGTGAGATTGATTGGGGTTCAACTACAGTCCAGACCGAAGTTAGTTTGTAGTAGGCTAGTGTCTGTAGCGGCTTAATATATTACGTGTTTAATTTGGACTAGGTCCCGGGGTTTTTCTGCATTTACGGTTTCCTCGTTAACAAAACTTTTGGTGTCTGTGTTATTTCTTTTCCGCATTATATTTGGTTATATAATTGAAATATCACAGGTTGTGCGTTGTATCTATCAATTGGTAAATCTAACCTTTGGTTGTTAATTGAAATTGATTGATCCTTGAACATTGGTATTTGGTACCGTTCAAGTGATTTCTCTTGTATTCAATTAGACTCGCAGATTGTTATTTACTTGAGTAAGTATTGAATCCAGAAATTGAGATATAACTCCTTGATATACTTTTATTAAGATTAAGTCTGACTATCTAGTTGATTCTATTAAAAGTATATTGGAGTTAGTCCATACATATTGCTAAGCGAAATATTGGATGAGGTTTTTAGACCCCCACTTTTTCAATAGGTAAAACTATTTCCGAAAACGATATTGTAATGAAAATTATGAGATTTTTGCTAGCTCGATACGAGTCTAAGAAACATGCCATCAATGAAGGAAACGATCTTTCGACACTATCCAGAAGCATCCTCATTGGGAAGTTAAAGATCTGATCATGTACATCATACTAAGGCCAGAAAAGGCATTTATTTCAAAGGCTTGAAAAATATTGAAGTACTTGATAAAAGTGAAGTGTTATTACTTGTGAGATGCGTCATGCTGATGACTGTGAATATTCGGATGAAGATCTTGATAATTCCGTGTCTCTTATCAAAGAGATTTTAGAAATCTTCTTCTGAAGAGGAATAAACGTTTCTCCAAAGAACACCCTCATCATAAAATGAGCAACATAATCATGTTCCTCCTAAAGGTAGGGACTCTAACAATAATGATGATGAGTATATGCCTCAGTGCTTCAAGTTAGAGGGTTTGGTCACTTTGATAATGAGTGTCCAAATCGTAGAAAATACATTGGCAACAAAGGTCTTGCTGAAACACTTGATGAAACATCCGGTCAATACGAATCAGAAGGAGAAGAAAATTCCAGTGTTACTCTCTTGGCTGAATCTGTAAATTTTGATAAATGTAGCAATACTCACATTAATCTTGATAACTTCCTTAATGATATTTCATCAAATACTCTAGAGGATATCATGGAATTTTCACTCACTAATGAAAATTTTGTTGTCAATATTTCAAGACCATTACAAATGTGTCTATCAGCATAAACATACGATGTTCTCGAATCTCTCTCCAACCGAACATGTCCTTACTGTAACGCTGAAGGACACAATCTCAAACAGTGTTTCAAGTACAAACAAAAAATAAGGAATGCCAACAAATCGCTGCTGAGGGCTAGTCGTTTTGATAAATGTTCTTCAACTTTTCCAAAAGTCAAATCTATCCAAGGTATGTAAGGATCTTCCCCTTTCTCCTAAAAGTATGAATGATCCTAAGGGAAAGGATAAATCTAAAGGAAAGAAGAGATTTAGACCCAAGCGATCAATAAAAATGGATATTGACAAACCCGTGCAAGAATCTAGTGGTGATCTTACTGATACTCACCTCCACACAACTTGATTGTGTTGAAAAGTGAATTCTTGTTTGTGTCTTGAATATTATTACTTGAAATTTCACCCCCTCCCCCCCTTTTTTATATTATTCTTATTATAATGCGGGGCTCAAGTTTTATGACATTCTTTGTCAACTGTATCCATTAACAAACATATATTAACAAAATTTCAGTGTTGAGCCTTGCTCCATTGGGATAAGTCCAGATATCCTGTCTGGTTTTTGACCTAGTTACGTAACTGAATGTCAAATTATTCTCTACGCATCTTATGAAAAGTCTATCACTTGGTGCTACCACATCGGAAAACAATGATTCCAAAATACAATGACTCGATATGGGTATCAAATAATTTTATACTCTCAATATAAAATTCTCTCTGCCTATCTGACTCCTAAGCAAGAGACGATAACAAGATCCATGAGAATTTTTACTTGACTAGCTTTCTAAGTATGCTCTTAGAAAAATTATCTAATCATACAATAATTCAAACTTAAAAGTTCTGGCATGAATATTAATGAAGTTTTCATATATTCTTGGGACGCATATTTTACACCAATCAACATCTTCATTTTTCTTTATATTTCAAGTAATATTGTTGAAAAGACTTTTCCTTGTTCAAACTTGAGGAAAGGCTAAAATTGGTATTTTACTTTTCTAGTTGAGTTCCATTTTTTATAAGAATTCTAAAAGTTCAAAAACTCCACAAGGTTAGTCATCCTTCCTTTTTAATCTCACATTATTCTTGGAACTCTTGCAAAAATTGCTTGTAGATGTGGTCCTTGTGAACATTAAAACCATATTTGTAAGAATTATGGAAAATCTAAGCAAATCTATTCTAGTGAGACCTGTATTCATATGGTTATTGATTGCCTCACAACTACGAAGGAAGAAGAAAAGTTATACCTTAAGGAGAAAGTTCAATCTTTAAAAGGACGACGAAGAATATGAAGAATCCAAGAGCAAACTAATCCCAATCATCAAATATTTGCAACTGTCTTGAAGAACTTAAGAAAACTAAGAAGGAAGTGCAGGGACCTAAAGTTGTTCTGCAAAAATCACTCGAGATTCAAGAAGTACTTGTCAAACAAGAACCTAATAGGTTTGAAGGAGTAAATTCTCTCATTCATAATCCTTATATTTCCAATCCCATTTCTGAAAACGAGTTCGTGAATGATGAAAAATTCTTTAAGGGTAAGTTTTCAAGTTAATACCTTGTAGGAATTTTATTCTTGTTGTCTTAAGGAGGAACACCAGCTTTTGGAGTAGCCTATTTATGTGTTTTACATTAGTTATTCCAAATAATATCATCTTGCAATGATTAAAGTTTATTTGTTTAAATTTTATTTTGGATATGATTGCAATACCTAATCTTTATCGATTATTATGTGTATTTCTTATTTTGTGAGATTTATTCCGTGCTATCATATTTCTGGTGATTAGAACGGATATTTCATAAGTTCTCATAGGTTAAGCTCTTAATTCTTTGTGTTCATCACAAAGGAGGAGTAAACTATTTTGAGAATTGTAATATTGATTTTCCCATGATTACACTTATTGAATATATTGCAGGAACTCCATAAGATGTTCCTAGTTGTCGTATTTCCTCCTCGAACCCGTAACTGGCTGGGAATAAGATCAAGAACTTTAATCTCTATGTTCGGATATATGGCTAGAAAAGATGTAATTTTTATGTTGAGGCATATAGCTAAAATTATGCTCTTTGTTCGTCATTGGCCTAGAGAATAATTTTTGTCGATGATATGAAAATGTATCTTGGTATCTTTAAAATTAAGATTGTTGGTTAAACAAATTTTCTCGTAACTGTCGAGAAGATAGAAAAATATTTGGGATACAAATTTACCGTTTTCATAACTGGGGAGTAAATTTGTTAATGTCCAAGAAAATCCTTCTCTTGTAGTTAGGGATAGGTCGCTCATGTTGTTCTTTTAGGAATGACATCAAATGGCGGAGAATTCAATTTGAACTTATGGTTAATTATATATATGTAGTTGTGCGGAGTGCGACTATAGAATTATAGAAGATGATTGTACCTTTATGTTTCCTTGATAAAGACGCTAAGTTTACTTAGTGAAATCGTCTAAATAAAAAGCTGGTATGTTATCTTTAGTCTCGATAACTTTTTTGTATAGTTCATAACGATCCCTTGGTTTTCACCTTTTCCAATTTAGTATTCTACTATAACATATGGCTTCTCAGAGCCTTATGTAAGGATGAGTGGATTATCAGCTATAGGTGTTACCTATTATGCAAAAGAGATAACTAAAAACTAAAGGGAAGAACACATCACCGTGGTATTATTTCAAAGTTTGGTACAATTGGACTTTGAGAAAAATAACTATACTATGCATCAATGATAGACACATTTTTGTGTCCAATTTGTCTCGATTCTATATATTGTTAGGGCTCATTTTTGTACTTATTATGGTGTTTTATTTATTTGTAGGTATTTTTGGTCAATAAACATTTTTGGAAAAAATTGGCTCGAAAAGTTGTCGGAAAGCACCCAGAGGACATTTGTTATTCGGACTCTCACTTTGGATAAGGGGTAACCTAATTACTAAGGGGCATCCCATTTCCAGGCAGTTGCTAATCGCACCCCTACTCTGGATAAGGGGCAACCATCTTCAACATTTCAAAAACCAGGTTTTTGGCGGGAAAATAGGTGCAGTGAAGAATAGTTTTGGCAATCGTGATTTGGAAAAGTTTGAGGTCGATTAAACCTCTGATTTTCATAGGATAGACTCCTTATGGGTCTAGGAATCTGATATGGGTGTTTAAATCGATTAGACTGGGCTCAATCGACGGATTTTTCTCACAACAGAAAATATGGAAAGTCACGTGTGTGACCTGTTTCAGGGAATTTTAGAGAGCTTAAAGCGCTGTAAAGTTTCCCAAAGATTTGTATCTATCTAAGGAAGAGTTTAGAATAAAAAGGAAAGCTCAGAAATGCGTAGAAATTCTAAAACAAGAAATTGCCGCAACTTGGCCATGAAGAGAAGGAAAGAGATTTTGGAAGATTTGGGAGAGATTTAATCGGTATTTTTGATATAAATAGATGTCTTGGGTCATATAGAAGAGGTGTCAAGAGTTTGGGAACCTAAGGAGAGCCAGAGAAGAAGAAATCAGAGCTTTACCAAACTCTGTTTCTGCTGTTGCTGCTGCTGAAGAAGAAGAACGCGAAGAACATTGACACACGGGAAACAGTTGCAGAGCAGTGTCGTTGTTTAACAGCTGAAGAACATTAAGTTGTGCAGGGCAGTCGTATTCTAGGGTCTTAAAATCAACGACAAAGCAACAGTTTTTCTGTAACAGTTCCATTGTAACAGCTGTTTTGCAACACCAATACACTATTGCAAACAGTCTGTGTTATTACTTTTCACTCTTTTAATCATCTTTTGAGCAACAAACACATATTTTGAGATCATGATTAATATGAGGAGCTAAAACCCATTGCTGAGGCGATAGAGGAAGCTATTTTTCCAACAAAAAGTGGTATATTCTATTTTATCTTTTTATTTGCAATAATTATATGATTATTTGCCTTGAACTATTATTGAATATGATTTTTATTTGAGTGATTGTGATCTATTTTGATGGCGTATGCTTAGTTTTAAGACTTTTGATGCTTCATACTTGGTATTTACAATTATTACTTTTGAAAATCTACTTGTTGCAATATTTTGGAATTAAATTAAACAAGAAAATTGCATAAATATAAGTATTGGTTTAATCACTTTGAACTTGGAAAATAGTGGAATCTTAGCCTCAATGTTTCTTTTAGTATTGATATCATCTTTGATTGAGTTTGCTATAATTTTTGGTGAGTTTTCTATTTTAATATTAGAATTTAAGTCTAATTAATATCCTTCACAAGTCTGAGAATCGAACCACTATCTACAAATCACATTAATTTTTGGCGCCGCTGCCGGGGACTTGTTTTTAGGGTTTTAGATTTTTTTTATTTTATTTATTATTTTTTTTGTCCTTTTTTATGTTTTTTGGTATTTATCTTGTGTCTACAGGTTCTGGATCATAAAAAAAATTGAGCCAAGGAGTTTGGTGATTTCATAAAGACTTGGAGCTAAAGATTAAAGCAAAAGGAACAGAACAGAAGACAATTTTAGTTTAGGGTTTGTTTATTTTATTTAAAAAAAAACTGTACTAGGGTTTATTATTTTTGTAATTTTTCTTTATTTTTTTGGACTTTTGGACTTTTGGACTTTGGGACATTTTTTTTATTACCCTACGGAAGGGTACTTTAAATATAAACTGTTTGCAGAGAAGGAGGACAATTACGATATTGTCTCTGCACCTTGGGTTCGTACACTAGACATCGGAGTCAGTGGCCCAAGTCGACTACAACCGATTCATCCCCCGTCTGGAACGGGAGGTAAGATTCTAGACACTCGCGAATCCCCTGTCAGCGAGTTACTGGACTCTTTCGTATGCATATATGTTGAGGACTGAATACGAACATTTATTTTTCTAGTAAAGGGAAAGGCCTGGCCATATAAGATAAGGGTTCGGATTTCATCACCGTTCTCTTCTTGCCCGCTTTAGGAACACGTTACCTACGCGAACCTAAGCCTAAAATTTTGACTAGAACGACCCCGATAGGGTAACGAGCTTAACAGGAAAGTCATTCGAAAAATATTGGTTACTCTTTTAAGCATACTTCGAAGTTCTTGACGGTTTCTGTAAGTTGAATGTGTGATTGCGCCGCCTTGTAATACCGGTGAGGCCTTGGGTATCAAAGCTCCACCGAGCTTCCCTCGCCTCTATTCAACTTACGTTAACTCGGATTGATTCCAGAGGGGTTTTCTTAAATTGTAACGAATTCCCGTTCGAAGGATTAGAAGCTGGTCTAGAAACAATCTAAGTGGAGCCATCATGCTTTTGTTTGCTAGAAATCAATAGGTTTGATTTGGTTGAGTCGGCCTTGATCTGTGTTTGCTTACCCTTCCAATTTAGAAAATTCTATTGTATGCCTGAACGTAAAAGACGCACTAGGTAGATTTGTTAAAGAGAAACCTAGTAGTTCGAAGCGTCTCGATTACCTTAATCTAGAAAGTCCGGCTTTTGAAGAGTCTGTTTTTGAACGTTCTTTGACTGAGGAGAGAATCCATGTTGCTCCGATAGCGCCAGAAATGGCAACTTTGAAAGCTTTGTTGAATCCAACTAGGACTACCCGTCCTTCGTGTATTAAGTTAGCTGAAACGGAGGCACCCTATGAACTGAAACCTGGGACCTTACAGATGCTCCCAATCTTTTTAGGGAAAGAAAATGAAAACCCTTATTACCATGTTAGGGATTTTGAGGAAATTTGTAGTACTCTAAGAATTAGAGGCTTAGATGATGATGCTTTGAAACTTAGGTTATTCCCATTTTCCCTGAAAGATAAGGCCAAGTCGTGGCTGTATAGTTTGGACTCCGAGTCAATTGAGACATATGAACAACTTACATCTGCCTTTTTCAATAAGTTTTTCCCTAGGCACAAAACATCGTCTATTAGGACGCAAATATGCACATTTTCACAACAAGAGGGAGAATCTTTATATAGGTATTTGGAAAGGTTCAATGATTTATTATCCCAGTGTCCTCATCATGGTTTAGAAAAGGTTAGGCTAGTTCAGATCCTTTATGAGGGTTTAGATTATTCCACAACGACCATGGTTGAGTCTCTATGCACTGGTGGATTTGAAAACCAAACTGTTGATGCGGCGATGGAATTTTTTAATGAAATCGCCGAAAAAACCCAGCAATGGGAAAATAGTAGGGCACCCCAGAAAACAATTCTTTTAAGTAGAGGAAACGTTAATAGGGTAGAAGGAGGCTATGAATCAGATGCCAAAATTGCTGCTATAGCAAAAAGGTTAGAAGCCTTAGAAGTGGGCCAGACTAGTGGTAGAGTGGAGCCTTTTTGGGAAGGCCAGAATATTGAAGAGCAGGCCAATGCTCTTTATAATAACACTAGATTTGATAACCGTCAAAAGATTGACCCATATTCAAATATCCTGGTTGGAGAAACCATCCGAACCTTTCGTGGTCTAAGGGCCAAAGTCAAGGTCAGTTTAGTAATTCTAATGCTCCCCCAGGTTTTGGCTATACTAAGAATCCTTCAGGACTAGCTCAGTTTCAGAATCAGTCAGATAAGAAAATCCTAAGTTTAGAGGAATCTCTCGCCTTGTTAACTCAGCAAACTGCAAAATTCCAGTTATCCGTAGAACAGAGTCTACAAGCTAGTAACAGGATAGGACAAGAAAATAGTCAGGCTATTTCCGAGTTAAAAACCCAGGTTGGTCTGATAAGTGATTCTTTGAGAGAAAAAGGTAAGTTTCCTAGTCAAACACAACCCAACCCTAGAGGAGTTCATGAATTAGGTGCAAAACCATCGAATCAATTGAATGTTGTTAGAACCCTTAGAAGTGGTAGAGTTGTAGACAATAAGGTAACCATGCCCGATAGTGAACATACTGTAGTTCACCCCTCAGGATCTCACCTCTCAGGACCAGTAGCTGAAGAGACTGATAAAGTTTCTGATGATGTGAATTCGGTTCCTGAAAGGTCTGATTTTAGGCCTAGAGCCCCATTTCCTCAGCTATTAGTACCAACAAAGAAGGAATCGAACTTTAATGACATAGTGGAGGTTTTTAAGCAAGTTACCATAAACCTTCCCTTATTAGATGCAATTAGGCAAATTCCTGCTTATGCCAAGTTCCTTAAGGATATGTGTACGCGAAAGCGAAAACTTAGCGTCCATAAGAAAGCCTTTTTAGCTAGTCACGTAAGTTCAATCATTCAGAACACCACAACTCCAAAGTACAAAGACCCAGGTTCTCCTACCATTGCTTGCACAATAGGTAACTTCCGGGTAGAAAAAGCTTTACTTGACTTAGGAGCCAGTGTGAACTTACTGCCATTCCATGTATACTTACAGCTAGGACTTGGTGAAATGAAACCTACTCAGATGACACTGCAGTTAGCTGATAGGTCTGTTAAAATCCCTCGAGGTGTTATCGAGGATGTTCTTATTGAGGTCGACAAGTTTATTTATCCAGTGGATTTCGTGGTCCTAGATACCCAACCTGTCCCTGACCCAGAGAACCAGATACCTGTGATTTTAGGTCGCCCATTTTTAGCTACGTCTAATGCGATCATTAACTGTCGAAATGGTGTGATGAGTTTATCTTTTGGTAATATGACTATGGAGATGAACATTTTTAATGTCAGTAAGCAACCTCATGAGCTAGATGACACATGTGTTGAGGAGGTGAACATGATAGAAGCCTTAGTTCAGGAGTCATTACCAAACATCTTGTCTGAAGACCCATTAGAAAGTTGTCTATCCCATTTTGGTTTAGATTTTGACGACGATAGCACTATTGAACAGGTGAATGCTCTATTAGATTCTACCCCTGTGTTAGACACTGATAGATGGAAAGCTAGGTTCGAACCGTTACCAGTTTCTGAGACTACCCTAATTCCTTCTTTAGAAGAGCCCCCAAAGTTGGACCTTAAACCACTACCCGATACTCTAAAGTATGTGTTTTTAGGCCCATCTGAGACTTTACCTGTGATTGTAGCTTCCAATTTGGATAGTGATCAGGAAAGTAGGCTAGTAAATGTACTTCAAGACAATAAGGAAGCTTTAGGGTGGACTATAGCAGACATTAAGGGTATAAGTCCTACTGTGTGTATGCATCAGATTCATTTAGAGGAAGACTCCAAACCTTCTAGGGAGATGCAACGTCGACTGAACCCTAACATGAAAGAGGTAGTTCGAAAAGAGGTGCTTAAGTTGTTAGATGCGGGTATTATTTACCCAATTTCAGACAGTAAGTGGGTCAGCCCTGTTCAGGTTGTCCCCAAGAAATCAGGTATCACTGTAGTCCAGAATGATAATAATGAATTAATCCCAACCCGAGTGACCACGGGATGGCGTGTGTGTATTGACTATAGGAAATTGAACAAGGTCACAAGGAAGGATCACTTTCCCCTTCCTTTTATCGACCAAATGCTAGAGCGATTAGCTGGACATAGTCACTATTGCTTCTTAGATGGCTACTCCGGTTATAATCAGATCGTTATTGCCCCAGAAGACCAAGAGAAAACCACTTTTACCTGTCCCTTTGGTACCTTTGCGTATAGACGCATGCCTTTCGGGCTATGTAATGCCCCTGCAACTTTTCAGCGTTGTATGATGAGCATATTTTCTGATATGGTAGAACGGTTCTTAGAGGTCTTTATGGATGATTTTTCAGTGTTTGGTTCATCTTTCGATGAGTGCTTGCATCATTTGACATTAGTGTTGACTAGGTGTAAGGAAAAAAATTTAGTGCTTAATTGGGAAAAATGCCATTTCATGGTTAAATCAGGAATTGTATTAGGGCACATCGTCTCTTCAAAGGGTATAGAGGTAGACAAAGCCAAAGTTGACCTTATTAAGACTTTACAGGTCCCAAAAACCGTAAAAGATATTAGGTCATTCCTAGGGCATGCAGGTTTTTACCGTCGATTCATTAAGGATTTTAGCTTGATTTCTAGACCTCTTTGCAATTTGCTTGCAAAAGATGTTAAGTTTGTCTTTGATGATGCTTGTTTAGAGGCTTTTGAGAAGCTTAAAACTTTACTCACTACTGCCCCGATAGTCCAGGCACCTAACTGGAACCTACCCTTTGAGATTATGTGTGATTCTTCAGATTATGCTATAGGCGTCGTTTTAGGACAACGAGAAAACAAATTACTTCATGTGATTTATTATGCTAGCAAAACTCTGAATGATGCCCAAATGAACTACACAACTACCGAGAAGGAACTTTTAGCCATCGTGTTTGCCTTGGATAAGTTTAGGTCCTACCTATTAGGTTCTAAGATCATAATCTATACAGATCATGCTGCTTTGAAATACCTTTTATCTAAGAAGGATACCAAACCTAGATTGATTAGATGGATCCTATTGTTACAGGAATTTTCCCCAGACATTAGAGACAAAAAGGGTGCAGAAAATGTAGTAGCAGACACTTGTCTAGGCTAGTTGTTAGTTCCCCTAGTGATTCCCTTCCTATAAGGGATAGCTTTCCTGATGAACAATTGTTCTCTGTTTCCCAATCACCTTGGTATGCAAATATAGTGAATTATCTTGTTACTGGTCGAACCCCTCAACATTGGGGTAAGCAAGATCGTTCTAGGTTTTTAGCCGAGGTTAAGCATTTCTTTTGGGACGATCCTTATCTGTTTAAGTATTGTCCGGACCAGATTATTAGGAGATGTGTATCTGAGAGTGACCAGTCTAGTATTATCTCCTTTTGTCATGAACATGCATGTGGGGGTCATTTTAGTGCTAAGAAGACTGCTGCTAAGATTTTGCAGTGTGGATTTTACTGGCCTTCGTTGTTTAAAGATTCCCATAGTCATTGTGTTCTTGTGAGCGTTGCCAGAAGTTAGGAACCATTTCCCGTAGAAATATGATGCCTTTGAACCCTATTTTAGTGATTGAGGTCTTTGATGTGTGGGGCATTGATTTTATGGGTCCATTTCCTATTTCGTTTGGTTATCTTTACATACTTGTCGTGTAGACTATGTGTCTAAGTGGGTTGAGGCGGTTCCGTGTAAAACGAATGACCACAGGGTCGTAGTCCAGTTTTTGAAAGAGAATATACTTACACGTTTTGGTACGCCGCGAGCTATAATTAGTGATGGAGGTTCACACTTTTGTAATAGACCGTTTGCTCTTTTAATGAAACAATACGGTATTACCCATAAAGTAGCAACCCCATATCACCCTCAGACTAGTGGTCAGGTAGAGGTTTCCAATAGGGAAATTAAACGTATTCTAGAGAAACAGTTAATCCAAATAGGAAAGACTGGTCGTCGAGGCTTACTGATGCCTTATGGGCTTACCGTACTGCGTTTAAGACACCCATTGGAATGTCACCTTATCGTTTAGTGTTTGGCAAGGCATGTCACCTGCCTGTTGAGTTAGAGCATCGAGCCTATTGGGCTATTAAGAACTTAAACTTTTCACTTGACAAGGCAGGAGCTCAAAGAAAGCTCCAGCTCAATGAGTTGGACGAGATTCGTAGAGATGCATACGATAGTGCTAAGGAGTATAAGAACAAAATGAAACTTGTGCATGATAGGAATATTTTACGAAAGTCATTTTCTCCAGGTCAAAAAGTTCTTCTGTATGACACTCGTTTGCATCTATTCCCCGGGAAGTTGCGCTCTCGGTGGACCGGTCCTTTTGTGGTCCGTACTGTTTTTCCTCATGGCGCTGTTGAGATTGAGACACCAGATGGTAGTAGTTCTTCGAAGGTTAACGGTCAGCGATTGAAGCCCTTTTTAGAGCCTTTTCCTACAGGTGATGTTGAGGAGGTCCCTCTAGAGGACCCTGTTTACCTTGATTGACCATCGAGGCGATTTTGTATGTTGTATAATATTTTTGTAGGTTTTTGGTTACACTTCACCCAGGTACTATCTTTCCGACCTCTCTCTTTACTATTTCCTCATGTTACTTATATTTTTGGTATTGTTCTTTGATTAGAAACATTGAGGACAATGTAAGATTTAAGTTTGGGGGTGGGGTAGAACTTTTTGTTACCTTTTCGTTGCAATAAATAAACTCCAGAGCCTAGAAATTTATACCTATTAAGGATGACACTAACCAATCTAAGTGGATGGAAGAATTTTGGTTGTAGGAGTTGAGGAACCAATCTGACTAGATGGGAACATCTAAAGAGTCTATTCATAAAAGCACAGAGCTCAGGGGTTAGAAATAACATGATAGTTTCACCATATCTCGTTGAGTCCTTTTCACTTCTGTTTTTATTTTGTTTTGTTTTTAAATCATGTTTCTCTAAGTGATTAGGTGGGTCTCACGATTCAAGTTGTTACCAATGCTAGGGTGAATTAGAGTGATTGAGATACAAAAAAAAAAAAAAAAGAGAGAAATTGAGACCAGACCATCAGACCAACTGGAATAAATTCAATAAAGTCGACCACTGGTACCCTTGTATATGCCAGTGTGCTGATATTAGTCAGACCGGTATCTCAGTCCATTAGGATAGGTTCATTTTGGCGGAGGCCTTCAGACAGATATGAGAAACACCATTCACCTAGTAAACATCAAAACCATTTATGTTTTTCTATATCCATCTTCTTGATCTATCCATGTGATTAGTTTTGACTCCGGATATTGATGTCCATAGTGCGACTATCTGAGTAGAGCTCTGTCACTTCATATGAATTTTAGTATGCTTGAGTGCAAACTCGTGTACAACAAATGGAATTTCGCATCAGGGTACTTCCTCATGTAGTCAATAAGTATGCCAACCAAGGAGATTCTTTAGTGCCTTCCAAGGTTCTGTGTAGATAGCTAGGGTCTGGAGTATTTTGTGGGTATACCTCTGGTAAGCCCTCCGGAGATAACACTTCGCCACTAGGGACACCTAGGGGTTTAAAGGTATATTGCATATGATAAATGCAATCGACGATGCCTGCGACAGTGAGTTAGGATTTTATTTCTATTTTATTTTTGCTCGAGGACTAGCAAATAATGGGTTTGTGGGTATTTGATAGACACATTTTTGTGTCCGATTTGTCTCGATTCTATATATTGTTAGGGCTCATTTTTGTGCTTATTATGGTGTTTTATTTATTTGTAGGTATTTTTGGTCAATAAACATTTTTGGAAAAAATTGGCTCGAAAAGTATCGGAAAGCACCCGGAGGACATTTGTTATTCGAACTCTCACTTTGGATAAGGGGTAACCTAATTACTAAGGGGTATCCCATTTCCAGGCAGTTGTTAATCACATCCCTACTCTGGATAAGGGGCAACCATCTTCAACATTTCAAAAACCAGGTTTTTGGCGGGAAAATAGGTGCAGTGAAGAACAGTTTTGGCAATCGTGATTTGGAGGAGTTTGAGGTCGATTAAACCTCTGATTTTCATAGGATAGACTCCTTATGGGTCTAGGAATCTGATATGGGTGTTTAAATCGATTAGAGTGGGCTCAATCGACGGATTTTTCTCACAACATAAAATATAGAAAGTCACGTGTGTGACCTGTTTTAGGGAATTTTAGAGAGATTAAAGCGTTGTAAACCTTCCCAAAGATTTGTATCTATCTAAGGAAGAGTTTAGAATAAAAAGGAAAGCTCAGAAACGCGTAGAAATTCTAAAACAAGAAATTGCCGCAACTTGGCCATGAAGAGAAGGAAAGAGATTTTGGAAGATTTGGGAGAGATTTAATCGGTATTTTTGATATAAATAGATGTCTTGGGTCATATAGAAGAGGTGTCAAGAGTTTGGGAACCTAAGGAGAGCCAGAGAAGAAGAAATCAGAGCTTTACCAAACTCTGTTTTTGCTGCTGCTGCTGCTGAAGAAGAAGAACGCGAAGAACATTGATGCACGGGAAACAGTCGCAGAGCAGTGTCGTTGTTTAACAGCTGAAGAACATTAAGTTGTGCAGGGCAGTCGTATTTTAGGGTCTTAAAATCAGCGACAAAGCAACAGTTTTTCTGTAACAGTTCCATTGTAACAGCTGTTTTGCAACACCAATACACGGTTGCAAACAGTCTGTGTTATTACTTTTCACTCTTTTAATCATCTTTTGAGCAACAAACACATATTTTGAGATCATGATTAATATGAGGAGCTAAACCCCATTGCTGAGGCGATATAGGAAGCTATTTTTCCAACAAAAAGTGGTATATTCTATTTTATCTTTTTATTTGCAATAATTATATGATTATTTGCCTTGAACTATTATTGAATATGATTTTTATTTGAGTGATTGTGATCTATTTTGATGGAGTATGCTTAGTTTTAAGACTTTTGATGCTTCATACTTGGTATTTACAATTATTACTTTTGAAAATCTACTTGTTGCAATATTTTAGAATCAAATTAAACAAGAAAATTGCATAAATATAAGTATTGGTTTAATCACTTTGAACTTGGAAAACAGTGGAATCTTAGCCTCAGTGTTTCTTTTAGTATTGATATCATCTTTGATTGAGTTTGCTATAATTTTTAGTGAGTTTTCTATTTTAATATTAGAATTTAAGTCTAGTTAATATCCTTCACAAGTCATAGAATTGAACCACTTTTACCACTATCTACAAATCACATTAATCAACATAACAACCATTGAGTTGAATGACTTTGTCATTTTAGAAAAGCTCTAAACGAATATCCTCATAAGTTGTTATCACTAGGGATCTTTAACAATGAAGGTGTTGAAACGATCATATGCAGAACCATAGAAGAACTTAAAAAACGAAGAATTCATGATGATGTTCAAGAACCAAAGAAATCAAGCATGTTGGATTTCAAGCTAAAAGGTTTATTTTTATTGAATCACTAAAATTGGCAAATGTGGAGATTGTTACAGCACTGCTCGGTCGAACTCGTAATTTTTTATATCTCAAGCTTGTTGTCAATGTTACATTCACAAAGCTATATCCTAGTTTCTAGTCTACTAAATTCAAGTCTTAGACTAGGATTAGAGTATGGTAGTTGAGTATCCGACATCACTGAATAACCCTCGAAGATTGAAGACTGAAGATCAACGAAATCATTTGAAGAACTTCATCGACAAAGAGGTATGTAAAGACTGAACCATCTTATTTACTCACAACATTTACCATCTATCTTATTAGACTACGTCGTACGATTTTAGTAGATTTTATATTACAAATGAGAAATTTCGAGTCAAGCTTGTCTTGATAAATCTCTCGAAATATGATTCAAGCAATGGATGTTCTAGATCCTTGAAAATCTTGGTTAAAAACAATTTTATTGTTCATGAGCTATTTTTGTTTCAGGTTGACCATTAGGAAATTGTCCAAGTAATGACGTTCATCATCTATGGTGATTGGGAATATTTCAAATAGTTTAAAGAGAGTTTTCTGAACTACTGAATTTTGAGTTCGGCTCCACTGTGGACACACTCATCTAGTAGATCTGTTAGCGCAAGTCTTATGGCGGAATCCAAGCTATTCAAAGCTTGGAAAAAGTGTGGAATGTCAAGTCTAATGGCTTCCAAGTTGGGGTCATCCACACTTTTTTCAAGCCATGTTCCATGGTTTCATGGAAGGTAATTCGGAACCCAAAAAAGTGGCAATCTGAATAGCGTTAAACGCTATTCTGAATCACGCTTAATCTTGTGGTTAATTTTATTTTTAAATCTGATGGTCTCTTTTGGCCGTCAATTTTGTGGGCCAAGATTGAACGCGATATTGAATAGCATTTAGTGCGATTCTGACTGATGTTTTGGAATTTATTTTACCTTCCACCATTAAACTTGAACTTTCATGATCAATTCCAAGTGCTTAGTTATCATGGAATTTGGAAGATAGAATTTTTCCAACATTAAGAATTGCTCCTAGAGAAGTGGGATTTCAAGCGCATTGGAATTGCAAATAAGTGTGCTCGACTTGCTACCTAAACATGCCAGTATCTCTGAAAACTCTCTTTCAACAAAAACTCATTCTCACTGATTCTAGTCTGCTCAGATCGGCCCCTTTGGGGTTGATCTGAGCAGATCAACCCCCGCCGATCTCTCTCTCGCTCTGATCTTTCAGATCTACTTGTTTTAATCTCTTTTTTTCCTCTGTTTTTAGGAATCTCAATCATCTCTTTTGCTTCTTTGTTAACTTCTTTCTCTGTTATTAGGATCTTAGATTTAAGTTGGGGTTTCTCGGATTTGATTTATAGATCAAATCTAACTAGTTGTTTACCTCATCTTCTTTGTCCTAGGCTTTTCTTAATTTCTTGGTTCAGTTTTAATTTCTTTTCTCTATTGGGTTTTGACATTTGGCAATTTCAGTTTGGTTCCTTTGATGAAGTTAATTCAGAACAGGAACAATCACACCCATGGACCTTCAACAACATCAGTAAAAGCATCCTCCAAGACACCATCAACCCTAAAGATACCGAAGACACCAGCAACAAAAGAGATACCTACAACAACAAAGACACCTGCAACAAGGGGTTACAAAAGACAGAGTCAGTTGAGATTTCAGACTGATCTAGCCCGATTCCGACCCAAGAGAGACGATTTTGGTTTTCTTTTTTACTTGTATCACCTTATATTTGATGAAAACAGTGAATACTGGTGGAATCTATGGATTCTATTAAACCACAGTCATTTGTGTTACTATACTTATGAAAAAACCCTTGAAAAGTGGTCGGATCTGTTGATCCTGGCAACACTATTATATGTAGATATGCTAAAAGGTTGGTATGAGTTTATCTTAATCCTAACTAGGCCTCTTAAACTTATCATGTTACTCAGCAAATGGGCTGGAATGGTTAGAGACTTTCTTCAGATTTTGATTTGTAACTATGTGATTAGGTAGTCTGGAATTGTATGTCTTTTAGGAGTTGGAGGATGTCTGGTTGATTATGTGTGAAGCTTATTAAAAATTCCCTAGTCATTTATTCAACTCATTATGTAACTCAGCCGATTTTAAATCGGTTAACTATCAATGTTAAAGTTTGAGGCTTGCCTTTTTTCGGGGAAAAAAATATGCCAGTAGAAACAATATTTATGTTGAATGGTTTGACACACCATCTGATTTTGTGGTCTCAACCATTTTACGTGACTCTGCTGGAACTGGAAGTTGACTAATTAAGTTCTTTTTTTGTAAAATAAAATTGGATCATCGGCATCAAGAGCTCTTCACGGCCCACTTTCGCCAACTCATTTGATTGGTTGTCATTTGCTATACAACGTCTATCTGTAGGTTGAAGTCATTTGCTGTACAACGTCTTATCTGTAGGTTGAAAGTAGCGTCTAAAGCGAGAAAAATAGCTAGTAAAACGGCTTCTTTCATACAACAGGAGCTGAAACAGAAAGTTAAAAAGGGAAAATGTACTCAAAGAGATTGATTTCAGAGTTGAAACACCATATTATTGCAGATAAAAAGACGGGCTTTTCAAGGATGAATTACACCAACAGTAATTTAGCGATTGAGAGAGAGAGAGAGAGAGTCTGTTATGAGAGAAATAATCAACGAGGAGAACCCCAACCACCACCACCAGGTGTTAAAAGCTGAAGAATTTCACCTGCCTGCACCATGACCGTGTTCTTACCTCCAAGATATACTCGACGTTTATCCTCAGTTATCAAGTAATTAGCTCCACGAGCACCATCTTCACCACCATTCAGTCCTCGAGGTGCATGAACACGCCTCTCCGAAAGCACACTCACCACCATTGGTCGTCGAAATTCAATCTCCCTTACAAGTCCATCACCTCCTTTGTGAATTCCTGCACCACCACTGTTCTCACGAAGCCCAAACTTATGCAGAAGCACAGGGTACCGCTGCTCAAAAATTTCTGGATCAGTCATGCGTGTATTAGTCATATGGCACTGGACACCACTTGTTCCATCCCAACTTGGTCCAGCACCACACCCACCTCCAATTGTCTCGTAATACCCAAAACTATCGTCCCCGAAAGTGAGATTGTTCATACAACCTTGAGAACAAGCACATGCCTGAAATGCAGTAAGAACAACATCGGTAATTCTCTGTGATGTCAAAACATTACCTCCCACTACAGCAGCTTTATCGCTTGGAGAAAGGAAACACCCCACGGGAATATGGATTTTCACTGGAGCCAAACAACCTTGATTCAGAGGAATATCAATATTAACCAAACAACGGAGGCAGTAGATGACCGCTGCAGCTGTTACTGCTTCTGGTGCATTCCAATTCCCGTATACTTCAGCACTAGTCCCACTAAAATCAAAAAGTGCTTCCCCTTTCTGGGTATCAATACTTAGCTTTAAGTGTATGACAGAGCCATCATCCATGAAATCTTCTTCTTCAATCGTCACTAAATCTTTTGGGATGTTAGACGACTTACTTGCAACCTTAGAAGCGACTGACTTGAGCATTTCTCTGACAGCTTCTTCCGCATTAGTCTGGACATGGGTCATGTACGCTTGTACAACATCCAAGCCATACTGCTCAATCAGCTCTTTGATGAGAGATATTCCTCTCTGGTTTGCAGCCACTTGAGCTCGAAGATCAGATAAGTTATCTTGAAGTTTGCGAGTTCCTGGGACTTTATGACCTAAGACTTCATCTGAAGAAGGAGATAGAAGAAGTTTGCTGATTCCTTCTTCTTGGAAGATCCCCTTTTCTACAAGTTTAAATGCTTTAACTGCAGCTCCTTCTTCCCATATGGACTTCGAGAATGGTGGCATACTTCCTGGAGTTATACCTCCAATCTCTGCATGGTGTCCTCTACTAGCCACGAAAAACACCAGCTTTCCATAATCAAATACAGGGGTAATAACAGTGATGTCAGGAAGATGGCTACCTCCAGCACAGGGATGGTTAGTGACCAAAACATCTCCCTCAGTCAGATTGTCGTTCCAGTACTCAATCTGCCATCGAACAGTGCTGGACATAGCTCCTAAGTGGACAGGGACGTGTGGGGCATTAGCCACCAATCCTCCATCGGGACCAAATAGAGCGCAAGAGAAATCAAGTCGCTCTTTAATATTAGTAGAAATAGACGTCCGCTGTAAAGTCCTTCCCATCTGTTCGGCAATACCCATGAACCTGTGGTTGAAGATTGAAAGCTGCACTACATCTGCAACACCGCCTGCTATTCTTACAGTGCTTGGAGCAGAATTAATCTCGATCTTTATATTACCAAATTCAGTAATAATTGCTTTACAATCGGGTTCTACAATAACAGTGCTATTACCATTCATAATAATGGCAGGACCTTGCAAGACATGCCCATGACCCAGATTTTCAAGTTTGAATAACGGCATCTCATGCCAACCATTCCCGAAATAGATCTTGTAACACCCTGCAATTTCTGGGACACCAGTAACAGGTTTTAGTGGTCGAAGATTCAAGATATTAGTGACTCCTATTCCACGAGCCCTTACATCACAGATAAGGATCTTCCTGTTTTGTAATTTGAACCCATACTCTTGCTGGAACAGCTTCAGAAATTCTGAAGCATAGTCATTTTCTGACCCTACGTCGCTTTGCCTCTTCACCATGATGGCTGTGTCTGTACCTTCGTACCTCAAGTTCAGATATGACTCCGTTGTGATACTTTCATCACCGAAGCCCTGTTCTCTCAAATTTTGCTTGACTTGCTCCAACAAAATTGCTTCCCTGCGAGAAGCTTCCACAGTGGATTTTGGATCATAAACAGCAGAATAAGGTTCCTGTGCTTCTTCAATCACATCGGCCAGCCCCATTCCATAAGCACTTAAGATGCCACAAAATCGATGTATCAACACTTCAGACATACCCAAAGATCTTGCAATAGCACAGGCATGCTGTGGTCCTGCACCCCCAAAGCAAGCAAGAGCATGGTTCCTCGTTTCATGACCTTTCATCTCAGTTAATTGGCGTATTGGACGACACATTGTCTCATTAGCAACATTTATAAACCCAAGTGCTATTTGTTCCACTGTCATGTCTTTCGCCGACGGGTCCTGACTCTTTCTGTAAGAATTGATCTTTTGTGACAGCTTCTCAAATTCTTGTATTGTAGCCTCTACATCCAAAGGCTGGTCCTCATTAGGGCCAAAGATAGAAGGGAAATAATCTGGAATTACAGTTCCTAGTATAAGATTTGCATCTGTGACAGCCAATTCACCCCCTTTGCGGTAACAAACAGGACCTGGATGCGCACCAACTGATTCAGGCCCTACCCGAAATGCTCCAAATTGGAACTTTAGCTTTGAACCACCGCCAGCAGCCACAGTGTTTATGTCAAGCTGCGGAGCTTGAATTATGGATCCAGCAATTTGGGTCTCTAAAACTTGCTCGTAGCTTCCAGCATAACGGCTTACATCAGTAGACGTACCCCCCATATCAAAGCCTATGAGGGGCTTTTTTGTCTCAAGGTCGAACAGAGTCTGTGAGTAACCCACAACCCCACCAGCAGGACCTGACAATACTGCTTTATGACCAGAAAATCTACTCTCTGGCGCAAGCCCTCCGTCTGATTGCATAAATAAAACATTCAGTTTTCCCAACCCTTCATCAAATCTTGAAATGAACCCCGATAAGTATTCCTTGATTACTGGGGTAAGATATGCATCGACGCTAGCTGTTAAACCCCTAGGCACTGCCCTAACCATCGGAGTCAAAGCCGAAGATAAAGAAACATGTCTAAAGCCCATACTCATTGCCAACTCTTCTACCATTGTTTCATGTTGAGGATACGTATATGAGTGCATTAACACAACAGCTAAACAACTAATTCCCCTATCCAGCAACCCCTTCAACAAAGGTCTTAAAGTCTCTTCATCAAGTGGTTTCTTAACTCGAATAAGCTCACCAGAAATCCCTCTGACCGAACACCCACCACCTTGCTTCTCTTCTTCTTTATCAAGCACAAGCTCAATTCTCTCATCAGCCTCGATAACTTCCTCATAAAGATTAGATGGCTTGGCAACGGTTAAATCAAATATGTTGGGACGAGCTTGATTACCAATCTGAAGCAAATCCTTAAACCCCTTAGTAACACAAAGTGCAATCCTCTCTCCTTTCCTCTCTAACAAAGCATTTGTGGCAACCGTGGTTCCCATCCTTATCCACTCAATTTTATCAGTAGGAATTTTAGAAGACCTAGGGATCTTTTTCCCTGTAAATTCTTCTAGTATTCTCCTTATACCTTCTATAGGTGCATCATCATAATTGGATGGGTCTACTGATAATAGTTTCATTACTTTACCATCAGATTGACCACGTATTTCTGCATATACATCTGTAAATGTTCCTCCTCTATCTATACAAAATCTCAATTTCTCTTCTTTAATACTCCCCATTTCTCAAAATCTCAATCACCTAAAATCATATAAATTTTAATAGATTATATAACTACTAGTCTACTACTAAAAATTCCAAATCTAAAATAGATAAAAGACTCGCTAAAGTAAGCAAATCTAAAATAGTTCTTATATAATTATTTTAAAAAAACTTAAGAAGATCAAGGGTGAGCTGGATAATATATACCTGGTGAGTGGAATCCGTATTAGATGAAGATCAAAGCTGGAAACTTTCAGAACTTTTTTTGAGTGTTTTACTACTGCTACTACTCTCTACACAAGTGGACTTTTTCAGGATCAGTATAACAGAGTTTTGTTTAGTGTTAATCTAAGATGCATGTTTTCAGATTTTGGGTTTGATCGGAATGATCACAGCCATTCATTGGATCATAAATTATGATTTTGTCTCAATTATCTTGATTTGGGTCAGTGGACCCAGTTTAATTGAGTATATCTATAAATTGTAAGTTACTTCTTCATAACAAAGTGGCTGTAGTTTAGTGGTAAGAATTCCACGTTGTGGCCGTGGAGACCTGCGCTCGAATCCCAGCAGACACATTACCTTTTTTCTTTTTCTTTTTTTTTTTTTTCTTTTTCTTTTTTGCTGTTGGTCAGTGTAGTGACGCTCAAATTTGTATTCTTGCAATCATTTTAAGGAGTATTACGTAGCATCAATCTCTTGTATCTTTAAAAACTGTAGTTTTGTGTAGTGTGCGTCAGAGACAATGAACCTGTACCTTATATATAAGAACACGAAGGATAGGCTTTCTTTAAGCTTTATGTCAATGTTACCATCCTTATGGTCTTCTTGAGGTTTGAATCCATCATCACACTAATAATAATGCATTCGTACATGCAAATACAGTACATGGTGGAAGCCATGGTTTCTCCACTACATAATGTACCCTAGCTAGAAACAAAAGAAAAGTTTATGCATCAAGGATCTTTAACGGTGAACTACTAGTACTATTACTAGTCTCTAGGTTTAGGACATGACATTTCCTATCTATTGGAAAATTGGCATGGTGGTCTTCAAAGAACATGAAAACCCGACCCTGACATGCACCCTACAAATCCATCCAAACCGTCCATGATGATGATGAACTCTAGCTAGTCACTAGACTTCCATCCATGTTGTAGCTTTACTTTAAGAAAGTTCGAAAAAGAAGACGTCAAAGAAAACAAACACGTAAAAGTGTCACGACATATGTAGTTTTCAATCGGATGTTTGGAGCAGAAGAACTCATAGCTACAATCATGAAAATACAAGAAGATGATAAATAAGTGACATTTAAGCTGACCTTTAGTTGTCAGCTATAACCAGAGTCGTCAATGAAGACAATATATAGATATATATATATATATATCAAATGACACAACTATGTATGTCTTTTTATGATAATTATTGGAAACATGTCATAAAGAACTGGGAAGCGTAATTAATAACCCTCATTAGTGATCGATGTTCGAGTTGAAAATATATTATCCCATGCCTGGAGATAGAGTTATCTTCACCTAAAATATACGTACAGCTGTAGTTGCATTTAGATAGCTACCCAAATTCCACACAGTGCCATCAGGCCATGCTTTTAGTTACAAATAACTAATTCACTACCAGTTTCTTTGGCTTTAGCAGAAATGGTTTAGTGCTTCTGGTCATTTTTTCTCTCTGTCATACTTTCAGGTAACAAGAAACAGAAAATTGAGAAATATTTCAGAAAACAAGTACTAAGAAAAAAAACTATTTTGTGGTCTTACTCATCATGGTCAGGTGCAAATATTTATAAAACTGAAACTTCTTTCATTCATTACTAAATGTGAATAACATAGTTTTGTTCCTCTGCCCGTCTTATTTAGGGAGATCAGAAGGGTACATTACGACGAACCTAAGTTACCTAAACTGACCACACTATATAAACATAAAACCTATATAAAGATCGTACGTCAAGATGAAACTCGAATTACAATAGACTTGGGCACAAAAACCTCTCGAGAATTACAAACAGCATAACATGGAACTGTTTTCTTTGTTTTTTTTTAATGTGGAATGGAACCAAAAGATGTTTGTCCTGGAATTGGAGGACGTGGACTAGGAGTCTGCTTTACTTCAGACCCATTTCTTTGTAAGCGCGGACTCCACTCCCCTCTAAGTTCGCTTGTGCTACGATTAAACACTCTCTGTGACACCTGCTGGCCAGTTGTGGGTCTAGTATCATTTTGCAGAGTAGAATTTGTACTCGTAACTTTTGGACTGTATGTATGTCGGATCTCACCTCTGCTTCTTGTGAGAATATCATCCAGAATTTCCCCATCATCCATATGGGCAACCCTTTGCAGATCTTGATCCTACAAAAGTGCACAGGTAACATATGAGATCAGAGTAAGACCCTTCCTATGGAATGTGGATTTTTTTTAACCAACATTTTAACGAGTCGAAAAACATCCCACCACGTGCTTGGTACAACCTTAAATGATAAAATTCACCATCTTCTGACAGTGGGAAACCTCCTAAGCTTCCAGAAACCATGTGGCAGGGTTTCATGCAAAAAAGGGAATGTGCTTACCTGTTTATGTGTGAGCTATAAGGAAGCAAAGGTTGTACGAAACTTACATCTAATGATGATGTCATGATGGGGGATTCCTCATATTCGGCAGCATCCAAGTCTTGGAGATGAGCTGCTTTGAAAAAGTTGGGGAGGATGTATTGTCTAACAGGGACTAGAAGCATGATCAATAATGGGAAAAGGACCCCAGCGAGTGGTATCCAAGTAATCCCAAAACAAAGAAGTAAGTAAACGGTCTGGAATATGGTGAAGGTAGCAATGGATCTGAAGGGCACTCTCTCTATAAATGTTGCATGATACTCCGTCAAAACTCTGACAAATAGGAGTAGCAAACATTAGAAATGAAACACTTTGTTAAATTCTCACGGTTTTGTTTTAGAATGACAGTGGCACTGTAATAATTCAACAGCAGTAAAAAGGAAAAATGATAAAAATTAACGTCTGGCAGAACTTACTTGCATCTTCGACTTGGGGCAGTAAAAAGAAGCAATATTCTCTCCCAACATTGATTTCCTGCCAAGCTTTCAATGGCCATGAAGGCAAAGTATCCCCAGAGAACAGAAGTTGGGATTTTCTTCAGAAGAGGCATAGCGGCAACACAGCAACCAACCATCAGTGACTGAAGCAAATTGCTGACTCGCTGTTCTTTGACTTCGACAGGTAACAAATCATCGATGTCTTTCTCAATATCAAACACAGTCGGATCAACAGGTGCATCTATATAGCCAGTACGTGAAGCCAATTGAATCGTCGACTCTTTTAATTCTTTCAGTCCCTAATCAAACAGGAAAAGTAAATTTTAAGGAGCATGTAATTGTTTCTCAACATCAAGTATATGTAATGCATCAAGCATTGTTTTGTTACCAGTCCTGGTGGATGTTGATAGACTAATGGAGTCTGGATCTCATTGTACGCTTCTTGCATTGTACTATACAACTGAGCCAAGCTTGCGTTTTTACTAATACTTGTGCGAGCTGTCCTTACAAGCTTATTGCGCATAATCTGTTGTTTTCAGCACAACTAGGTACTAAGATATAAAGAAAAGGACACATGTATACGCCCGTGCTAGGTACAATAGCAACTAAAAGAAATGTGTATGTGATTATCTGACCTGATGCTTCAAAGTAGCCAAGCTTTTAGTATGCATTGGAGATTGTGGGATAACACCATTGGAAGGAGGAATACCTAGAAGGCCACATAATATGACCTGCAAATCCAGCACAACAAACGTAAGTAGAAGAAAAAGAGCTTACAAGGCTAGTTGGGAAATCTGGTAAGAGTACCATGAAACCTAAAAGAAGAAGGTCATAGTGGAAAGAAGGTGGCTTCTTAAGACTGAACTCCTTTTGCTGCGCAAGCTGAGATGCAACACTATGATCAAAGTAGTAGAGAACTGCTATCATAGTGGCTGGGACAAATGCTCCACCGATATATATCAGTGGCACATTCAACATTTCCTGCCAATCAATAAAACAAGAGTTTGCTATTAAAGGTTGGAAAATCACCTGGTGAGATTACGAAAGCAAGATTAAGTGATAAAATATACAAACAACCTATTTCACTACGATAGGGAATAAGATATAGTAATTTCTTTCGAGCATGCACAAATAGCTTTTTCAAGTAGTAATGGGTGGAATTCATAGGTACAATTTATATATGGAGTGGTAAATTGAGACTGCTATACTAGTACTTGTGGTGTGAGTACCTTTAAAACAGTCCAGTTCGTGTAAGCACCAGGAGACCATGGATTTGGGCTGAAGAGGCGCCTTGGGATCCCTCTAGGAACACTATCTACCGGTATATAGGAAACACCAGTCCATATAAGCACCATTAGTGGTACACCATAATCTGCAATCAATCCCCGTAGCATACCTACACTTTTGAGACATCTTCCAAGTTACACATCACCAGAACTTCAAAGGACATTTAGAGTAATTTTAGTTAAGAGAATTAAAATCTGGTGAGTGGAGTAGACTGTCTTACACCCACGGTTTCAGACTTGATGCCACGAACACTAAGAGTGTAGGTCAATATATGCGTCTTAAAATGCTTTATTCCTAATGGATAACCAATTATGTTTCAATGAAGATATACCAGATCCGTAGCGCCACGATCTAGCTTTGCGGCTTCCTAGTGCAGTAAGAAGAAGGCCAAAGGACAGAACCAAAGCAAACATTCCATTTCCGAATCTCCACGAGGGTAGAAAAGCTTCTTGCTTAGGGTCTTCCCTCTGAGGTACACGAAACTCATCCACAACTCCCTACAAAATTCAATGTAAGTTGTGAACAAAGAAGATATCGTGGGAATACCATTCTAGTATTTACTAATCTTCTATCTAATAATTAAATCCACAAAAATAACATTTTTTTTTACCCGAATAGCCTGCTGCATGAAAAGCATTGCAATGAGAAGGCCAAATAGTTCGCCAGCAACACGGGTAAACCTGTTGATAATGGAACATGCACCCAACACAGCTAGCAAAAACAGAAGGACTGCAGTCCATACACAAACCCTGGAAAGCCCAGTAAGATCTAAACACAGTAAGTATCCAGAAGAGGTTGAGCTAAACCAAATATTCAACTGACAAAACATTCATTGAACTGTTGGTTATGCTAACATACCATCCAGTCCATGGTAAGAAGAGATTCTCCCCCAAGTCCTTTCTATCCTTTGCAAAGTCAAACATGAAAGTATACATCAGCACCGTCGGCTCCGCAACACCAAGTATAAGCAGTGGCTGGCCTCCAATAATTGAGTGTATGATTCCACATACAGCAGTTGAAGCAAGTGTTTGTACGGCAGTTATTGAACCATCTGCATCATATGGTAGTCTTTTATATAACACTGTTATCAAATTATGGATGCAGAACATACCGAAGTTTCTAATTTTGTCCTACTTGTATTTCTCTCCAATTGCTCTCCAAAAGATATAACTGGGATTGCTGAAGCAAAGAATATGTACGTCGTAGGAGCGAGGATCCTGAAAAATCACAACTACATTTTATACAAAACAGCCTTATTGCAGAATTTTTATTTGGTATGTCTGAGAACTAGTTTTTCTCTCATCATCCCCTGTCCATGTAAAGGGAGCAACAGAAATGTTATCCTATGCTAGGGGTAAATAACAAACAACACGGAAGATACAAGACTTCAAAAGTAGTCCAAATCACCACACTGACAAACTTCGAAACCAGAAGAAGAAGAAAAAACATAAAGAAAGCGAGTTAGACAAACCTGAGACCAACTTTGAAACCACTAGTCCAGTCTTCTTTGTAGCACAACAGTCTACCTCTGATGTCATTCCTGATCCCACGCAGAGGCACAAACGTTTCTTCCATAATTCAATCAACTGGCGAACTTTCCAGTTCCTTTCTTTTTCTTATTTTCACAACTACTAACCAAGACCGACAGACGACACCAAATGGACTAGACTCAATACACCAAAATCAAAAGCTAACTATATTGAACTCGAGAGGCTAATACTGACACTTAAACTAGGATGAACCTAAATTGAGATATTGCGGGCAAACAAACAGGAGTTGATTGTTTATTTTTGAAGCATAGGAATTCATTATTGTTGCTATAACATAGACCCCCTTGAATTGGTCCATGAACTGCACTATACAATTATGTATTATTACATCTTATTGAGAAAAAGAATGAAAGAATTGTCTATATATGTATATTTGTGTATATGATAAGTTAGGCTTGTCTTATAAACAAACAATTGAGGGAACATAATCTGATTTTCTTACTTGAATTCCATTTGTAAATACAAAACCAAAAATGCTAACGAGCAAAACTCATCATCATTTTTTGTCTAACTCAATTAACGAATGATTTCGCCAAATTTCAGACCCCTTTGTCTTTTCTTTTCAACAATGAAAACTTGATGTACTGCTATTCATTAATTCCTCTGGAGAAACAGAAAAAGAAATGCATCGAGAAAAAAGAAATTAGCTTACATGGTTTATCTAAACTCCCAGTAGTACTTCAAAGATTAAAGCTTTAAACCTCAAAAACAAAAAACCAAGTAATTAACGAAACCCCATGATGCAAAATCTCTTTTTTTTAATCAGTGCTTGAATTAGCGAGAACCCATGATCAATGAAACGTTATTGATGATTTAAAAGGAGAAGTCAGAGAAGTGAGAACATGGGCATTCTTAAAACGGGCTGAAGACAAACTAAAGAAAATACCTAGAAAACTGAATCTAACCCAAGATTGAAACAACAAATTACATGACTTAGAGACAAGAAGATGAGAAAACTCAGAAAATTACATAAGCAAAGACTATTAGTTAATCTTAACTTACATAGTATGAAAAACACAGAAATTAAAGGCTTATGAACTCTGAGTGGAATGAAAATCAGTGTGATTCGATAAGGATTACATGTACCAGAAAGTTATGTCTTTTTCTAAGAGTTTAGAGAGAGAGACAATGAAAACTTGTGAATGGCAAAATCTGCAAATGAGGAAGTATGTGTTTCTGTGAGTGTATGGTGACAAACCATTATATAATATTTAGTAACTCTTTTTCAAGTGAACTTTTCAGATAAAAAATAATTATAAAATGGTGGTATGATTTTATCTTCTTCTCCAACTAATAGAAAAGAAGAAGATTCAATTTTGTTTGGTGAGGTTTAAGTAAGAGAGTGGTGAGGTGAGGGAGACAAAAAATGTGATAGTAACAGAAAAGTGTTTTGGCAGTAAACTAGAAAATAGAACGGAAGCTAACTGAAAAGACCCAGAGCTCAACTTACCTTGTGGAAGTGGAACCCCACTGTAGGGCACCAGAATTTGGGCCTCCGGCTCTCCTGGGTGCCATCATACCTCGTTTTCTACGAGTCCCTTTTCGTTTTGTTTACCCCTTTAGTTTGAAAAACAGGCGCTAAAACTTTTACGACCACGTGTATGACTGAGAGGTCACTGTGCCGTTACTGTTAGATAATTCCTCCAACTTAGTCAAGGACTAGGGTCGACAAATAAATCGGCAAAACTAAGAGAGTTTCTCCGTATTTTTTGACAGAACGAATTATCGAGTAACTCAAAATGCATAATTTTTTATGGAAAGGAAAAGAAATTTCAAGACTGAATAAAATATCTGAATTTTATTTCATCGCAAATTTTGTGATTTATTTCATTACAAGTTTTGTGAATTAGGGTGTTTGGACACGACCTTTTTTCTCTTAATCATCAACTTTTGATGAAATTGAGAAGTGTAATGCTTTTGCTTTAATGGTGTTAGTATTTGTGAATTTTGATTATATTTATATATACAAATTGTGTTGGTGAAAATATATGTGATTAGAGTGGCGAACAAATCTAACTGAATATTGATGAGTTCCTTAGTCGAACTCGCAGTTCCTCACTGCTGGCCGAGTAGGTTTGTGGAACAAGTTCGCCTATTTTTCGAAGTTATATAGTGGATTATACTATTCTTTTGGACCGTGTTCATGTTATACCACATACTAGACTATTGCTCGATTGAACTCGCCAAGCGTTGGTATGTCAAGGTTGGTTCTCATACTTTAGTATCAAAACTCTAAAGTCGCTTGATTACTAGAGTCAACTTCGTTGGGTTAGACTAGAAAGTCTAGATTCGTTGAGACATACAAGTATTACTCTGAAGACCTGAAGATTCTGAAGATGTATCAACATTAGCGAAGACATCATCCTTTTATTTGAGGTTAGTAATACAAGTCTTTTAGATTGAAAACATAACATGCAGGGTTATATTATGATCAAGGTGTCAAGGAAGAATATACAAGTTGTCTTACAATCTTAGTATATTGAATTACGAAGTATAATGTTTATCTTTTAAACTTCGTAATTGCGACTTAGACATAATCTTTGTAACTTGTTTACTTGATTGTGTAATGAACTTATTATTGATTTCATGACTATAAAACTATGTTTGATTACATGAGTTTAAGGAAAGTAGACCTACGAACTTGTTTCGTAGTTGAAAGAAATTAATAGGATTGGCGGTCTGGTTTTCATTGCAGATCTAAAGTAGGACCGATCTCGAAGTATAATGCTTATCTTTTGAACTTCATAATTACGACGTAGACATAATCTTTGTAACTTGTTTACTTGATTGTGTAATGAACTTATGATTGATTTCATGCCTAGAAAACTACGTTTGATTACATGAGTTTAAGGAAAGCAGGCCTACGAACTTGTTTTGTAGTTGAAAGAAACCAATAGGAATGGTGGTACGGTTTGCAATGCAGATCTAAGGCGGGACCGATCCCTACTTATGTTGGGAACCATGGTAGAACCGATCCTAACCTATGTTGGGAATCAAAATAGTGTCGATCCTTACCTAGGTTAGGAGTCAAGGTAGTATTGATCCTTACCTATATGGGGATGAAGGTATAATCGATCCCTACATACATTAGGAGTCATGGTAAAACCGATTCCCATATGCAAAAATCGATTTCTATGGTCACTACACTTTAGGGTTTGTGTTATTTTGGAAATTGGGATTGAAAAGTATGAAAGTTCAAGACGTCGACGTAGTAAGCAATTTGAACATGTGCACAAATCTTATATTTTATTGTTCAAAGATATTCCTTGATACTCAAGGTGAGATCGCAAACCGAAATATTTGAGAATCTTTTTGTTAAGATCTTCGAATATATATGTTTTGTTTTTCCAGCAAGCAAAACACATCCTTGGAAGATATGTTAGTTAAGTATCTTCTATGCTAGCTAATATTGAGTTGTAATCCAAGAGGGATTCTGGTTATACAGTTGGATATTAGTTGGAATTAGACAAAGCCGAATCTAGGTGCTTATTGCATATCTTGAGAATGTTTTCGGTTATGGAAATTCCATGGTGTCCAAACTACCTTGATCTATAAATATTGAAGTTTGTTATTTTTACGAACTTATCCTGAGGCATATACTTCATTTTGTAGTCACTGTTGTAGCCGACTAATAGTATTATTGGTAATATTATCTTAGATAGGAGAATAGCCTAATTAGGCGAAATCTCTTACGTCCGCTAGTTTAAAAACTTCTTTGGGATCAAGAAGCGGCTACTAGTATCATTGGTGTGAAACTAACAGTTATTGATTAATTGACTAACGGTTGTTAAATCTTGATTGCACCCAGTATAATTATTCTTTAGATCCTTCTATTCTGACATAAGGTAGCTCAAACTAGATCAAGGGATTAACGGTAGTTCAGATCTGACGTTGACTTGTGATCCCACTCAACAGACTTCGTTTTTTGCATGGTCAATCACAAGTTGGAATCAAGTTTGGTTGTGCAGGTAGAAAACAAGACATTGAAGATTTGGAAATAAGAAGATTTCTTAGTGGTTTCGTGTCTTTGTGATTTGCTTCGTACGCAAAGTTGATCGTCATGGGATCCGACTATATCTTCTTTATCTTTGATAGGCTATTGATTGAATAGTCATAGTATATCGGCAAGCTATCATTTGGTGGTATTCTTCAGTATCCGAATCTAATATTTCGGTAATCATACCTTGATTAAATCGGAAAAAGGGGTTTATTAATTTAAACATAAGATCCCTTTGTCGTACTCAACACAAACCTCTGATTTACTTCTTGAGATTGATATAGCGGTTACCAAACAGATTAGTCATTTAATGTTTGGAAGATGATCCAAAGGAGTTCAGTGCTTGAAGTTTTCATAACGGCTGAAGCAACTTAAGATAGTAAACTTTATCTTAGGATTCGCGTGTGTTGGTCAGATTGGTTATAGGCGTAAGTATACTGAGGAAACTAGGTAACTAGGGGTAGATTTATTTGTCTCAACTATACGAAGTTGGTAGTGTTCTTTGTATAGCGGCTTATTTCTGAGAGTATTCAAAACTGGACAAGGTCTCGGGGTTTTTCTGCATTTGCGGTTTCCTCGTTAACAAAATCTTGTTGTCTCTTTACTTTTACTTTCCGCAATTATAATTATTGTTTTAGTTATAATTAAAAGTAAATACAATGTTCGTTAATCTATCACTTGGGTTGATCCCTATAGTTGTGTTCGGTTTCGAACTAAAACTATATACAAAGTGTGTACCTTGTGGTTTGCTATCTTCTTGACAGTCTCTGTCTATATTAGATCATGCAAGGTATCACACTTAAGGTTGATATCGAAAAGATTGTGGTGTACTTGTTATCCTCGTCATTTCTCCATCCGTGATTATATATTTCCAATGATCATCTTCATGGTTTTTTCTTCCTAGAAAACGGTATAACTTATGTGTTAAAGAATCTATTTTGCTTGAATGAAAAACTTTGAAGTTGTAATTAAAATAATAAACTCATTCAATTAAATTCCTACAATTTTATTGGTAATAACCGCAGTAAGGATGCTATTTAGAACCGTTCTCATAGCCATTATAACTGTTACATACAAATTACATAATATTCTTTTTCTCTATTAAACTATTATAATGGCCATTATTATTTTTTATAAAAAAAATTTTTCCCCTCTTCTAAATAACGTTTCTAATAGGCTAAACATGCTCACATCCGTTAAACCCACTATAAGATTCACAAATTGTTATTCAAACCTACGTCTAGAATATATGTATGTATGTATGTATGTATGTATTTTGCGGTATTTCCTAATCCTCATCCTAATGGTTCAGAGTAGTTTCTTGTATTTTCAGCTACAAACAAATAGTTGTATCGAAGCTACAACCCGCAGATCCTGATATGAGAAACCATGTATATCTTGCACTTTTTCACTGATTTTTTTTCCTCTCCAAATTTATGTTATTATGTTTATTATCCTTCGATTTGTGTTTTACAATCTAATTTTTGTTTTCTGGAAGAACAAATTGAATTTATGTAAAAAAGGCGACAATACAATTTATCACATGGTGTGACAAAGTTTAAGCAAGTATACAACTTACAGATAAAAAGGATGTCGCTTATAGAACCAAGTGAAACGTAGTATAATTTGAAAACCACATTATTACATTTAATTTCCATGATTGTGTCTACACTCGTCTTATGTCTTCCTTCAAACACTTTGATGTTCCGTACCTTCAAAATTAACTAAACTTATATGCATGGAAGAATAGCTATGTTTTTGCATTTATGTCTTTTAGAAGATGGATATTCCATGAGAACAAGATTTGTAACAATGTTTCATTCATTTGTTTTTCATCCTAAGAATCTCCTCATTCAACCTTGTGAACAATATTAATGAGAGTCAACGAAAATTTAAGCCTTGACCAAACACATTTTAAGTTATATGTTTAACTAGCCTAACCATCATCACCACCACCATAATCAAATTAGAATTCTTTTTTTCCTCATTTCCATTATATCATCTGATTATTCCCCATCAAGATGCTTATGAGATCATGAGACAACTAACAATTTTACGCAGTCAAGAGTATTTTTCTCCATCACCATTATCACCGTCGACCTACCATGAACCTAACCACCAACAACACATCACCATTAATGAATATTTTTCTTAGAAAAGAAACACAATCCAGAACCACCACCATCACTATCATCTTTTATACCTCACAACTCCCACCAAAGCCATCGCAGCCATCATCTTTCTCAAATCTCTGAGATTTCTCAAAATCTTCTTCTTTCGTGTAAACCCTAAACTTCTTGATCGATTGAGATTGAATTGAATACTTCAAAAGTGTTTGAAAATTCTTATTCATATCAGAATCCAACAAATTTCTCAATTTCTTCAATTCGATAATGTCATAACAACACCATTATGATATTTAAAAACACAAACTCTCTAATCGTATCAATTTTTTATATTATTCTAGATCAAAATCAATTGGAAAATATTAGTTGCAACGGTAGTGATGCTAAGTATTTTTTATTGACCCTTAACAATCTTTGTTAGAACAATTTATTGTTCAAAAATTACTTTTGCTTAAGTTGATCATTCGGAAATTTTCCAAGCAAACAATTATTGTTCATGCCCATTGAGAATGTTTTAGATTTAATTATGAGAGATATACAACTGCTTTGTGCAAGGTACACATACGTGTATGTATTACCTAGTCAGTGTGAATTCTGCAAACTGTAAAGGTTTGCAAACCTATTACATCTGAGTTCGGGAATGGGGGAAAGTTTGAAAACCCCTATGATCTAAGTCCGTGAACTGGAAGAGGCTTGCAAACACGGTTACATACCGCTTAAGCTTGACCTCGAAAATTTCCAATGGTTTGCAATCCCTGTTTGCAAAACTATCAAGTTCCAGTTTAGCAAAAGCTCAGAAACTGTCTTGACTAGCTCATTTTGGCTACATCTGTCATCCACACTTCTAAGACAACTTTATTCATAAAATATCTTTAGGATTGTATATTATTGTTTGAGTCTTGGGTGTTCTTGAACACCATTATTGCTTCCTCACTCATAACCTTCTTGGTTCTTATGTAAACTCATGGTGCACGATTCTTAATGACTTTTTCGTTAAGGAGAAGGTACCAAGTACACCACCAACTTTTTCGTTTTGATAGGAGTATGAACCTATGTAGTACTTTTAACAATCAAAAGATTCAGAAAAGTAAAAAGCACACACGCACACACACACACACACACACAAACACAAGAATTTTTTTAATGAGGAAAACATAACTGCAGAAAAACCAGGGACCTCGTCCAGATTTGAACACCGAACTGTATTAAGTTGCTACAGACACTAGACCACTGTAGAACTTCAGACTGGAATTTAGTTGAGACCGAATTCACCCTCCAATCAATTCAGATGTAGTCATGCTCCTTATGTATCTTGAACCTTGCAAGGCACTACACAATTGATTCCCTCACTTGACGTCCTTAACATCCTAAGAGTTGCTTCGACCTAAATGAAGACTTTTGGTACCAATCTACATCTAACAAATAAGCCTATTTGATTTTCCATTAAATCAAAGATCAAGGCATGGAAATTTGTATGCAATAGACAAAAGTAACAACCCCCCCCCCCCCCCCCCACCCAATTATGGAACACTTACACTCAGTTAGATGAGAATACTGAATCCTTAACCACCCCTCAAGAATAATTGTGAACTAATCAATTAAGAATAGTTTCCTGATATTTATCTTGAGGAATCACAAAGTCTGAGACGAAGAAAACTTTGTGATTTCTATCTATCTCACTCCTGAAAGAGATCACTAAGACCTCGATAACAGAAAAATCAAAATTAGTACATACAAACTATCAAGGTAAAGATAATCGTACATGGCTTCCCTAAGTGAAGCCTTTCATTCTTTAACTTAAAATGTTTCCCCGGGTTAATAGAGGACGACTCTAGCAATCAACTAGGACACATAAATGTCAGGGATTGAATTTCCAAGTTGAATGAGTTTCTATATTTATAGATATACAAGACTGTGGGTTGCTTATAGTTCAAGTTAAGATAACTTGAGATTCAAAAAAACATTTTCTCTATTTAGATGAAACTCTAATTAGGGTTTCAAGTAAGCATGTGAGAAGTTTTTCTTGAAATTACATTTAGGAATATACATTTGTTCCGGGTTCATGAACCATGTATAATAATATTTTTTTGGAAAATATGCACTTAAAACGGATAACAGTTCAAAAGGCATAATCATGTTCATTTAAACACTAAAGAGCTTTATCATGATGGACATACACAAGGTGTTTTAGTGATTAATGATTTCTTAGAGGTGTTTATGAGAGTCATAATAATGCTAAACAAGTTTATAAAAATTGTCTTTGACCATCTGCTAATATTCACTAGGACGGTTGGCGAAACGATTCTTGAACTGCTAACCAGTTCGTGAATTCAGGATGATACATTTCGTGAACCAGGTTCGTGAATTATCCTGCCGTTTCTGAACTTTGATGTCTATGGTTCGTGAAGTAGGTTTATGAACCTTTGGCTATAACACCAATTCAGATCACCACAATTTGTGAACTGGGTTTGTAAACTGTCCCTTTCAGAACTCAATATTTTTCGAACTAGTTCACCAACCTTCCTGTATTATGAACATCATATATCTATGGTTTGCGAGATGGTTCGCCGACCTAGCCTGAGTCAAAATATTTCAATAGTTATGAAGTATTCACTTTTGATGTTTAAAATAGTTAAGTTTGTTATATATATAAATATCATTGGTTGGAAATTTCCAAATGATCCAATATGAGAGAAAAATAGTCCTTGAACAATAAAAAAATTCGAACTAAGATTTCCAAGGACCAATGCACGTCCATTAGTTAAATCATTTTTCGAGATTTTTAACAAGACAAGCTTCACTCAAAATTTCTTCTTTACAAAATTAAATCTACCAGAAGTCATACGACATAGTATTATATAAATGGAATGGTGATGCATATGAGTAAATAGAATGATTCAGTTTTCACATACCTTGTTAATGAATTTCTTCAAATTTCTTCGTCGATACTCAGTTTTCGAGGATTATTCAGTAATGTCTGATATTCAACTACCAAATTTTATACCTAGTCTGAAACTTGACTTCATTAGACTAGAAATAAAGATATAGTTTTGATGAACTAACATTGACAACAAGCTTGAGGTAGCAAAACTTGCGAGTTCGACCGATCAATGCTCTAACAATATATATTTATATTATTTGTCAAAGAAATCTTTTCATACGCGTATGGTTGCCATTCTTAGTGTAACTCCTTGTAGCAAAGGTTAAATCTTCCTATATGAGTAAATCAAACTTTCACAGTACGTAATCTACATGATTATATATTGTTTGATTACCAGGAGATAGTCTGAATTACTATTTCTTGGTCTTTAATTAGAAACATCATCTCATGAGAAACTTTTAATGATATATTCTTAGCTCATATCTCATTGCAAAAATCAATAAAAGTCCTTATATATCTTTAGAGAAAGGTCGCTTTTGTTGTTCTCCTTGAGAATGACAACAAATGGGAGAGAGTTCAATTTTGAACTTGTGCATAAATAGTATTCTATATCTTTGTGGGGAGTGCGACTATGACATTATATAAGGGATGACTATACCTTTACCTCTCCTTGGTAAAGATGCTAAGTTACGAAAATTAGTGGAATCATCTTAAAAAATTTACATGTTATCTTTAATCTCGATAACTCTTTTGTGTAGTTCATTAAGATCCCTTTACTTTCACATTTGCCAATTTTTTGACATAAACGGAGGAATTCTTTAATAATATTCTACTATAGCATATGGATTTTCATAGCATTATGTAGGATTTCAAGTATATATGTTCGACTTATCAAGCAAAAGAGACAAGCAAAGACTATTATGGAGAGCATATCACCGTAGTATTGCTTTAAAGTTTTGGGTACAATGAACTTTGAAGTAGGTAAAAGTACTACTAATTTTCATAATAACATGAGTGGATTGATTAGTTAATTTTAAAATACTATGTTGTTGTTATGCTATGGATCTTCAACAAGCAAAGATTTGGCACATACAACATTTAAGGAGTTAAAGATTCATGAAATCTAGAAGCACATTGGAATCAGAGCATAATATTTTTAAAGTTCATATGTAAAATGCTTTGTCAGTAAAATTAATAAAGGGAGGATAGTAAGAGAATTACTAACTCTAACACAATGACATTCGTATGTCAAGTTAGTTGTCAAATTTGGATGCCAAAAAGCATTTTTGATTTAGTCTACTAAAACCATCTTCAGACTATATTAGGCTTAAAAAGTCGAGTATAAATATATCTACGGAGAACTTCATTAAAGTTTATTAACAAATACTTGATTCTCTTGTTTATTCTACCTCTCTATCTATCGAAACAAGTGCTCACTCTGTAGAACAACTCCTATGATACTAACATACATTTATGTTATACAACTGAGGATATTTTGGCCTCAGAATTTAGTGAGAATGACCTTTTTCCCTGGAAACGTCCTCATGTTGCAGTGAAACTACGAACCCAACGAGCCAATAGTCACTCGATTCCAAGTATAACGAAGAAGTTATCAGTGATTTATTAAAGCAACACTCATGATGTATGGCTAAGCTTGATTTCTTTAATTAAAAATTGTACACAAACTTTTAGCAACAGTTCGCAAACTGAAACCGTAAATACGTGACTAAAGGCTTATTTTAGTCAAGTACTTGGTGTTTTCTTTCCTAAACAAGGTAGATTTGTTTCCAAGCAACCTAGCCTAGGTCATTCACTATAAATAGAGGTTTTATGTAACCATACAAACCATCCCTTGGAAATTTTTGTATGAGTTTCATAGGGTTGTTATCCACATCTGTGTTCTTTGTAAACAAGAGTGAGACTTTGAAGACTTTACTTTGGGACCGTAAAGAACAAGCAACTTCTTTTATAGTTGTGAAACCTGTATCTAAGTGTTTTTCATAAACCCTAGATTTGATTGAACAAGATATCTCAAGATTATTTCTAGGCGATCTTGTGAGGAAGAATCAATTAGGTTATGGAACATGTAAACTCTAATTGTTGAGGAGCATCTTCTAAAAAGAATTAACATGCTAGAATATTTTCAAGGGTATCTTCTAAATAGAATTGTCGTCATGTTAGAAGATTTACAAGAAAAATTCGATAGAGAATCGGTGTTCTGGTAGGAGTTTTATAGGTACAAGATACAACTGAAACGGGTATTACATATAGTTCAAAATCTGGTAGTAGGTAATTGGTGTAACAACTTAAATCAGGGTGTGTTGAATTTGGATTAGGTCTCGGGTTTTTCTACAAGATTGTAGTTTCTTCGTTAACAAAAATTTATGGTGTTTGTGTTATTTCTTTTCTGCATTATTGTTTATCTTTATAATTTAAATATCACAGGTTGTACGTATTTAAACATAGATAGTATTAAATCAACTGTAAGGAACTTATAAGACTTGGTCTTGTTGAGTTCGTGTCTTGAAATATATATTACAAGACTCGTTCTTGTTGGAATTAGGTTTGTGTACATTTCAGGTATGTACTAGGTTTACCTGGTTAAAATATATACGATTTCGTAACCGGACATATAGATTGTACAAGGATTAACCATATAGGTTCCTGACCTAAAATAGTTCTCGGTGTACTTAGTACCCCCGTCATTTGTCAGTTTGGATGTCTGAAAACCGATTACATCGGCTCGAACATAGATGTTATGGAGTATACTGACCGAAATGACTGATTTTAACTGCTCCCTGCTAACCATTAATTTAGTAGGGAAATTAAAATGAATACTACTTAGGCTTGTACATTGGTGTTTATCCTCGCCTTTAGAGATGCTCATCGTATGGAAATTAAATTACAATTCTGCCACATAGTGTCAATTCGAAAACCATCAACCAAGGTTATAACAAATTCTCAAACTGTTTCATCTGGGTATGCTTGATGAAAATTTAGGAAAGGAACTTTATAAAGATCTCATTAAATATTTTTAACTTTGTCATTACTCAATCATACGTATACTATACAATGTGTGCGAGTAAAACTAAAAACAAAATCTTTAGCCATGGTGATGAATATACAAGCAGTTTAAGTGACGAGTTTGTGATTAGAAAATAACATATACTCTCTTATTTTCTAAAAGATAGACAAGGTTTTTGTATCTGGCTATGTTAAAAAGATATGGGAGGTTATAATTCAAAAAATCCATCAAAGACTTGCTACATGAAAAAGTAGGTACTTATCCAAAGGCCAGAGGCTGAGAATGGTCAATAGTGTTTTAGCTAGTTTGCCAGTATTTTATTTCTCTATATTTTAGATGCCTATTTCTGTTATGAAAGAGATAAAGAAGATAATGAGAGATTTCATTTTGGGTTCTTCTACAAATTCTAAAAAGAGAAGTTGGGTTTCTTGCTCAAGTGCTTGTTTTTCTAAATGCAGAGGTGGGGTTGGAGTTAAAAAGCTAAAGCTTGTCAACAAATCTCTTCATTGTAAATGGATTTGGAGGTACGGGAAAGATACTATAGTTTTATGGAGGCGTATTATTTATTAAAAATTTAAAGGTCATCCAAATTCTTTCTTGCCAAACAGCTCAATTTTTCATATTAAACACAATTTATGGGCTGGTATATTGAAAGCCAAAAACCATATAACTCATAATGTTTCTTTCACAGTCAGGAATGGTTGCAGAATCTTGTTTTGGAAGGACAAATGCATTGGGGAGAACTCATCGCGGGTTCTTATAATGCTCTCTATAAACTGTCTAGAAAGAAGAATTCTACGATAATGGTATGCATCTATGAAGAGTCTGCATGGTCTTTAGGTTTCTCTAGAAATTTAAATGTGCATGAGTTAGGTGAAGTTTTTCTTTTGCTACAGCTTTTAGGGGACCCGGTTTCTATTGTTACCGATCCAAGTGAAGACGACAAAAGAAAGTGAATTGCTGCTGGGGATGATTTCTCTATTGCTAATTTATTTATTTATTTTGAAACCATGCATAGGCCCGTCCTTTCCCCTGGCAACGTAGTCACCGGCTTACTCCCCCTGAGCAAACTCGGCCCCCTTCCCCACAGTTTGTTAATAATTACACGATATCTCTAATGTTTGAGCGGAGACTCGAACTGCAGACCTCTTACTTGAGAATCAGACTCCTGGACAACTGGGCTAACGCCAGATGGTTCTCTATTGCTAATTGTTACAACTCATTGGTTGTGGACGTATATCTTATGTTTTCTCATGAACAATTGTGGAATCCATAAATCCCATTGAAAATTTCTTTCTTGGTTTGGACGTTATGCTATAACGGAGCTCCGACTCTTGACTTTTTCAACAAGCTAGTAAGTCAAATCACAGTACCTGCCTATTTTGTAATGTTTCTCAAGAAACAACTATGCATCTTTTCTTGCATTCTAAGGAGACCTCTAAACTATGGAACTTAAGTAGTTTTGGAGTAGATTGTGCATTTGCAGATTCAGTAAAGGCTACTCTTTGGGAATGGCGAAACAAAATGGCTAATAAACTGTGAGGTCTTGTTATGTTTGCGATTTGGTGGACGATCTGGGGAGAAAGGAACAACCGTCTTTATGGTTCAAGGAGAAGAAACTGGAACCAATTGGTGATTGCAGTAAAATGTACACTTTTTAATTGGGCATACAACGATTTTCGATGGCTACTCTTTGAGTACCATAATTTGTAACTGGAATGTTGTTATTGGTGTGTGCTAATTATCCATGCTTATATTTGGTGTTTGATAATTTCTATCTTTTGTAAGAGCTTTTAATTTGCCTTTTTGCCGTCAATTTTTTTTTTAAAAAGGTATGCTTATTTCCATAATATGAAAGTCAAAAGTTCTGAGATTACTACTTTGCTTATACTAGGGATCAAACATTTTCTTTATTTTATTTTTTAACGATTTTAATCTCATATTTTAGTGAGATTATTTTTTTTGTAAGGATAAATTAGGAAAAGGTATAGAAAAAATTGATTTTTTTTTTAATTTTTGTACAAAACAGGCCGACCTATCTTTTGGAAAAAAAATGGATTAAAACCTAAAAATTGTTCTAAAATTTAAACCTGGAAGAGGGTCTATTACAATGCTACCTACAAGCCAAAGTAAATAGGAAAAGAAAGAAAGATCCCTCACCCTATTCTGATGAGGTTCGAACGTATCTTTTCTAATATATTACTGTAGTTTGAACAGAAAAAAAGAAACGTAGATTTCAGTTAAGAAAATATGAGTTTGCCCAAATTATGGTGTGTGATTGTGTATGTACGGAAGCTATAGGGAGATTTGTTATCTGCTGAAACAGCTTAAATTATAATATATGCTCACACCTAACTTTTTAGTTAGAAGTTTCTTAATTACTTTGTGATATTTTTCTGTTCAAATTATGCACAAAAGCATCTTGCAAGGGTATTATAATCTTATTAGGTTAATCTCCTTATCAGAATAAGCTTAAACTTTAGATTCTTTCACAACACGCATGCCATCCTATTCATTACCACTGCACTAATATAATTCGCACCGTGTAATACTATGACATCATTTTGATTGCTATTGCAAAATCTCTCAAAGTAAATCTTCCACTATTAGAAAGTTTGATTTTCAGAAGATATGCTCTAATTAGATTGAGTGCTTAAAATTGATGTTCGTGTACGAGAAAAGCTTTTTAATTAGTCTCAAAAGATTATTATCTCACCTTTTCTAGATTGGCATCTCACTTTTTTTATTTTGTTTTGCTCAAGCAGTTCATTTACGGGCACATATAGGGTGAGCATAGGGCCCGAAATGAGTAGTTTCTATCCGGCCCACCCACATTTTTGCAGATGGATGTCCGGACCGTTCACTAGTGGATTAGATGCGGATGCAATTTTTGGGATCCAACGGATTTTGGATTGGATGCGGATGCACTCTTAAAAATCCGTTGAACATCCACATCCGTTTGATTTAAAATACTTAAAATATTTCTATAACATATATATGATGTTAATTATATATTTTTAACAGTCCATCGTATAATTGATTTATCTCTTCATCGTGCTATTCCATCAAACTTTTAGGCCTTGAGCTTGAGACGCAAAATTAAGTCATATTTTTCTATTTTTATTCCTTGAACGGTCATTATTCAAGTGATTTTTGTTAGTTTTATTTTTTTAGTTTAAAAATTTAATTACGAAAGAAATCTATTGGATCATCCTCATCCAATTGCGGATGTCAAATTTGAAATCCGCCATCTATTGGATTGGATGCGGATGAGTCAAAAACCAGCCCATACCGGCCCATGCTCACCCCTAAGCACATATAGAAGAATTCGCTTGGGCCGTGGAGGTATATGTAAGTGTTTTTATATATGGCACAGCTGGGCCTATCCTGAGCGGACCTAGTAAGCTGGACTAGTCCCACTGCTAATCCAACCACCACTCTAACAACAAGATTCAGTCTTAGCGCTTAACCATTGAGAAAATTAGTGAAAATGGAAAATTTAACCTTTCATAGTGGGAAACGAACCCCTACCTCTCGCCCATACTATGAACGAACGAGAGTGCCTTAACCAATGTACTAGACATTTGTTGGCATGTAACTTTATCCTTACATGATGAATCATATTTTATTTTTTTAAAAGGTAAAGATTTGTTAATTTACTAAAGTATGTTTGTGTTTTAACGACACTAGATCGACAATCTATGTAGCACGAACATGTCTAAATTAGATCAGTGTCTGTGTCAAATACGCGTCCGATATTTGGATTCACGCATTTCCTCATCACTGATATCATATGCATATGTCACACAAATTTAATACAAGTCTCTATTAAAGAAACTGGACGGATTGGGATATACCCAGATTAATTTTTGGTATAAGAAGGCTCCCGAATCAAATGATCATATTTTCCAGCATTATGATACTACAAGGAAATTATGGCAGTTCTTTTTGGATTGTTTCAATCTTCAATGGGTTTCTAATGACTGTGCCAAAAACACTCTTTTGGAATGGAAACAGAAGAGGAAGAAGAACCCAAAAACATGGAAAATTTGGGAGCTCATTCCATTTGCTATTTGTTGGACTGTCTGGCTTGAAAGAAACAGAAGATTCTATCAAGGGAAGTATCATTCTTTAGAGAGGATGATCGATGATGCTAAGATGTTGTTTTTCAACTGGCTTTTGAAGGATGGAGTGTTCATGAACTATTCTCTAGAGATGGTTCTCCATAACTGGCATGCTGCTATCATGTAACTTGTTTTGCTTCTTAAGTTTTTTTGTTCAGGCTTTCATGCCTTTGTTTTGTTTTTGTAACTTATCTCAGTGGCTATAATATTCTCTATGAGTGCCTACTATTTTCTCTTAATAAAATTTTCCCTTTCTTGAATCAAAAAAAAAGTATGTTAAGGGGTGTCAAAAAATGTCAAAATACCAAATTACCCTTATCACTAACACATGAATTTAATTTCATTCAAACCGTAAAATTAAAACCCATCCATAAATCTTCAAAAATCTAAAATTATGTGAAGAAATCAAAAAAAAAAATCATCATGGCGTAATCAAAAATCAAAAATTTGCGGCTCCGAGATTTGAGTTGGGTATGATTTTGTACCCAATCTCAAAATGAGTATATGTTCGTACTCGGTTTGAGATTTGGTACAAAATTATACCCAATCTCAACTCCAGTATGATTTCTTCATAGGTTCACGAATTTGACGATTTTAATTCCACTACCTTGATGACTAGTATTGGTCATTATCTTTCTAGGTTTAATATCGTGACGATTGTTCATCTCTGTTAGAGCACTACTCGGTCGAACTCGCAAGCGTTGTTATCTCAAGCTTATTTGTCAAGTTTAGTTGATCAAAACTATATACTTGATTTCTAGTCTACTTATAGCTGTGTCTCGGATTAGGATAGAATGTGTAGTTGAGCTTTAAACTTCACGACGTTCACCAATTGAAGACAAAAGGTATGTGGAGTCTAAAACTTATCTGTCACTCACAAGTCTATTCTTTTTTATCTTCTAACGATACTAAGTCGTATAACTATATAGACTTTTATATTATACACATTTGATATTTCTAGCCGAGTTTATCTCACTTATCTCTTTTTCGAAATATGTGTTGGAAGCTTTTTTCTTTAACTATGTTCATTGTATTCTTGACGAGTTTAGTTGGAAACAATCTATTTGTTGGAAACTAAATGTTAAGTCAAAAGATGATCATGTGAAAATTACCTTGAACATCTTACATGATTTGTGTGAGACAGTCATTTGATGTTATCTTGGGAAGTTTTGTATTGATCATCCGATCAATTGAAAATTACTTGAAGCTAATGGTATGTGTAGTATTACCATTGTCGTCTTATAAGGATGTTTCAATGATTGAAATGAGAGTTTAGAACAATTACCTATGTCTGGATGCAACACGGTATGCATACCTAGTATATGAACTGTTTTGTAATGATTCAGGTCCGGGAACCTTGTTTGCTTACCTAGTATGAAACGGTTTTACCTGAGAAAGTACGAGAACCTTGTTTGCGTACCTAGTATGCGAACAGTTTTACCCGAGTTAGGTCTGGGACGACTGTTTGCAAACGGCTTGACAGACCAAGGTCCGGAGCTGTTGTTTGCGTACCTGGTTTGCGAACACAGTGGTTAAGTTCTAAAATAAGTGATGTATGGTTCTCATACACATAAACTAAAACATTTATCAATTAAGGAATGCACTCTTTGCAAAACATGGTTTAATGTTCATGAACTGATTCTTGTATAAGTACTTTGTAGGGAGGAAAGGGAGAGAGTCTGAGGATCGGTTCTGTGACTCGGTCATTTTTTTCTTCAATTCTTCTTCAATTTTCTTCAATGTTTTCACAAATTGTTAGTTTTCCGAGTTAGATTTATTACAATCATTTCAATTTAATGATTGGTTTTTTGGTTTGTAGCAATTTTTGAGAGGTATTCATTAAAGATATCTGAAAATAAAACTCATCCAGAAATGAAATATGGATCGAGAAAAAATAATGATACTTCTAGGTTTTCTTCTGAGATTTTTAGTATACCGCAGTAAAGGTTAATCCATCTTTATATATTCCAGATAAGGATATTGATGAAAGCTTAAGTGAATGAAATTTTAGTTTAATTGGAAGATTGGATTTCATGAAATTGAAGTTTGTTGTTGCTAAAGCATCTTTGAGAAATCAATAGAAAATATCAGGTAAACTTCAACTTATCCCTGTTGGCAAAGGTTTTTTCATCATTAAACTAGATAATGAAAATGATATGAAATATATTTGGAATGGTTACTGGATGGTGGAATCTCAAGTTTTAAAATTACGTATATGGGAGCCAAATTTCAATCCAGCTAATCAAAAAACAACTTCTTCTTCTGTATGGGCTCAATTTCCTGGTTTAGGGATTGAATATTGGAAAGAGAAGATTATTATGTCTTTGGGAGATACTTTTGGCTGAGTTAAAAAAGTTTATGATACTACTTTAAAAACTGAAGTTGGTATTATGCTAGTGTCCTGATGGAAGTGGATTTAGCGAATCCTATACCGAAACATGTGGTTGTGAAAACTAAGTATGGCAATTTGCAATCACTGTAAGACAGTAGGTCATCTTGTGGCAGAATGTAGGTACAAAAGAAAATAGACAACTCAAGAAGAAGCTACGAATAATGATATTCCTGGTGTTAAATTTTAGAGCACTGCTCGGTCGAACTCGCATGCGTTGCTATCTCAAGCATGATTGTCAACATTAGTGATCAAAACTATAAGTCTTGATTTCTAGCCTATTTATAGATGTCTCCGACTAGGACATAGATAGTGTAGTATAGCTTAGATTTCACAGAGTTCATCACTTGAAGACGAAGAACTACTAAGGGGAGCTTGTGGAACTTCTTCGATAAAAGGTATGTGGAGACTTGAACTCATCTATCACTTGGAAAGTCTATTTCTACTATCTCCTATATTGATACATAAGTCGTGTTAAGATATAGTTTTCTTTATACATATTTCTCGAAATATGTGTTGGTAAGCTTTCGCTTCGACCAAGTTCATCTTATATCATGAGAAAATTTCCGAGTAACATCTTACATGGGTTGTGTGATACAATCATTTGATGTAAGCTTGGAATGTTTCGATAATGGTTATTTCAATATCTTGAAAATTGCTTTGATGCTAATACTGTGTGAAAACAGCTATTGTAATTATAGAAGAATGTTTCAATGATTGAAATAAGGAGTTGAGAATGTAACCATGTTAGGATATAAGCATATGTAGTGTGTTCGCATATTAGTGTATAAATCCATAAACCGTGAGCCAAGTGTATGCATATGTTTGTATACGAAATTGGTGAAGGAGTCAGGTTAAGTATGTGTACCCGTACGCATACTGGTGGAAGTTTTCGAACCAAAAATTTCTGCTGTGTTTGGATTTGACAAACTCTTAACTAGTCACCTTAAGTATGCGCACCCGTACGCATACTGGCGGAAGTTTTCGAACCGAAAATTTCTGCTGAGTTTGGAAACTAAACAAACTCAAATCCGGTTGCTTAAGTACACATACTTAAGCTGGTTACTTTGTCAAATCGGTCAATTCATGAACTTAAAATTTAAATCATAAGGAATGTAATCTTTGCAAACCGTGGCTATGATGTTCATGATTGATTCAATTGAATCAAACCGATTTGGTTTCAATTTTGTTTTCTATAGCAATTGAACAACTCTTTAACTAGTTTCATTTGAGTCATTTGAACTAGTAATGGTTGAGATGAATAAGGTTAATATGAGAGTAATCATATGTCTAACCTTGGTTAACTATTTGTGAACCAACATGGTATACACGTTTAGGTACGGTTACATAAACCTAAATGAGGGTACATTTCATTTGTGTGTAACAAGCTAAGTTCGATCTAACGGTTGAAAAATATTAGCTTGGTTGAATCAGTTTTTTTATATAATGGTGAATATTGAATGCTTTGTTACCAAGGTAACTTGGATTGCAAACCCTGATTTGAAAACTATATAAAGGAGAACTCTAGCAACTGAGAAACCTAATCCCCACACCTCTTGTGTGTTACTAGTTGCATAACTAGAGTCGATTCTCCTTTAACCTTAGGTTTATTCTCGAGACCCTGCAGGTTAACGACTTGAAGACTTCATTGGGATTGTGCAGCCAGACCCAACTATTATCTTTGTAGTTGCGTGATCTGATCCTGCTGTTTCTATCGTGTTGAGTACAATTGAAATAATTGGCTCGAGATTTTATATCTCCGATTGGCAAGATAGAAAAGTAATCACAAATACTTCGTCTCATCGTTTGTGATTCCACAATAACTTTTTTCACTAGTCGATTAAGTTTATTTTTAGGTGATTGATATTTCTAGGTTGTTCTTCAGGAATATAAGTCGGGTTTATCAATTGGTTCCTGTTCACCTTGATTTATCAAAAGACGAAATAAAAAAATCTTGGGTATTTCTGTGGGAGATAAATTTATTCAATCCTATAGACTTTTCTGTGTGAGACAGATTTGTCTATCAAGTCTTCAACTTTGGGTCGTAGCAACTCTTGGTTGTGGGTGAGATCATCTAAGGTAATCAAGTGCGTAGTATCCTGCTGGGATCAGAGACGTAAGGAGCTCAACTGTACCTTGAATCAGTGTGAAATTGATTAGGGTTCAACTACGGTCCAGTATGAAGTTAATTGGTGGTAGGCTAGTGTCTGTAGCGGCTTAATACAATGTGGTGTTCAATCTGGACTAGGTCTCGGGGGTTTTCTGGATTTGCGGTTTCCTCGTTAACAAAATTCTGGTGTTTGTGTTATTTCTTTTCCGCATTATATTTTGTTATATAATTGAAATATCACAGGTTGTGCGTTAAGATCAATCATTTAGAATATCCAACCTTGGGTTGTTGATTTACATTGATTGACACTTGAAAATTGGTCTTTGGTACCGTTCAAGTTACTCCTCTTATTCAATCGGGCTCGCAGATTTCTATTTGCTGATTGCGGATTGAATTAAGAGTTAGAGATATTAAACTCTTTGATATACTTTATTCTAGATTGAGTCTGACTGTCTAGTTGATTCTCTAGAAAGTGTATTGGAGTAAGTCCTCTCAGATTGCCAAACGAATTGTTGGGTATGGTTGTTAGACCCCCGCATTTTCAATTGGTATCAGAGCAGGCAAACCTTATTAAAGACCTCATAAGTCTGTGTTTGTAGCAATCTGATATGGACAATATTGTCTCTGAAAACGCTTCACCATAAACTCAACATCGAGTGTGTTCTAGAAACCATCGAAAAGGTTGAGAATCCTGATTTAAAAAACTCATCAAGTTCTTGTGTCTCGAAAAATTTCGATAGATAAAGGAAATTGATGGATCTCATTTCGAAAGTTATATCAAAAAACCTAATTCTCAAGATTGCTCTGAAGATGTTGTTGAGCTCCAGAAAAAGTTAGATAAACAAATCCAGATCAATTCTGATCTTGCTGCAGAAATTGCAAAGCTTAAGGATTTGAAGTCTGTAAAGTCTTTTTCAAAGGTTTTAAATGACAACTCTAATTCTTCCTTGAAGAATTTCCATTTTTCAGGTGATAAGCAAGGTCTAGGCTTTGTGAAATCTGACAGTGCTCAGAACTCTTCGAACAAGGTTGATGATGTTGGTGCATGTTTGTTTTGTGGTTCTCACAATCACTTTCAACATGTGTGTTTGTCCTTCAAGAGAAGACTAAAAGTTTCTAGTGATTTTCATAAAAAATCTATTCAACTTGTGTCATCTCTTAAAAGACATTCAATACTAACTAGAAAGCCCAAAGTGGTTAGTAGTGCTAGTATGGGAGCTTTTGCTCTGAAGTCAACATCACCCTTTCAATGGTTCCTTGATAGTGGATGTAGCAGGCACATGACTGGAGATCTATCATAGTTTATCAACTCAAACGATTTTGATGGTGGACCTGTAACTTTTGGAGATGGAAGCTATTTTAACATAAGAAAGAAAGGGACGATCAATTTACCTGGCGTTCCTAAAATTCATGATGTCGTATACGTTAAATGTATGACTGCTAATCTTCTTTCTATAAGTCAAATATGTGATAAGGGCCATAAGGTTGTCTTGAATGGTAAAGGATGTGACATTGTCGACAAAACTGGGAAAATGATTTTTCAAGGATCACGTGGCAAAAATAACTGTTATCTTCTAGATACTCATTTCAGTAATTGTTGCAATTTGACTAAGGTAGAATCTACATACCTTTGGCGTAAACGTTTTGGTCACATCAATTATCATTTTCTAACTAAGATCATTAACAAAGAACTTGTTAGAGGCGTTCCCAAAATCAATGTTAAGGTTGAAGGTGTATGTGGTGCCTGTCAAAAGGGTAAACAAACGAAAGTTCCACACAAATCATCTTGAAATATTCTCACCAAATCTCCACTTGATTTAGTTCATATGGATCTTTTTGGCCCAATTCAACAATCTACAATGGATGAGGAGAAGTATGCTTTGGTTATGGTAAACGGTTACACTAGATTCACCTGGGTGGCATTTTTGGCCCACAAGAATGAAACTCTCAATGAGTTCAAGATTATTGTAAATAGAATCCATAATGAGCAAGGTCGCAAACTAAAGAAAATTAGAAGCGATCGCGGCACAGAATTCAAAGACACCAAGGTATTTGAATACTGTAACTCTTTGGGAATTATTCAACAAACGCACCACCTATCATTCCGCAAGCAAATGGAGTTTCAGAAAGGAAGAATAGAAATATTCAGGAAATGCTCAGGGTAATGCTTCATAACAAAAACTTACCATTAAGGTTTTGGGGTGAGGTTTTTTTTATGGCTTGATATTTGATCAATCGTGTTTACTTACGGTCAAAGACCTTAAACACTCCTTATAATTTGTGGTACGGTAAGAAACCCAACTTACACTATCTCAGAGTATTCGGTAGTAAGTGCTACATTCTAAAGGATCGAGAACAGAAAGGGAAGTTTGATTCAAAAAGCGATGAGGGTATTTTTCTCGGCTATGCATCTGAGAGTCGTGGTTTCCGAGTCTTTAATATCAGAACCCAAGTCATGATGGAATCATCTAATGTTATCATTGATGATCTAAGTAAATTTCATCATGATGACTCTCCTACTGAATTGCCTCCAACCGAGACGATTGAGAATGTCAAAGAAACGTCAGAATCAGAAGAAGTTGTTCCAACGGTTGCTGATCCTGATGTCTCTAATGATGAGGAGAAAATCTCTATCCAAGTTGTTCCTCTTGAACAAGAGCGTGTCTCCACACGACACTTTGGGTTCAAAGGAATCATGATACTAACAATATTATTGGTGGTAAGGACTCTACTACTAAGACGAGAGGTCAACTTCAAAATATTTGCAAATTTGGTTGTTATCTATTGCAAGTTTAACCTAGGAATATTGATGAACCTCTTAGTGATCCCTTTTGGGTGAACGCAATGCATGAAGAGTTAAATCAATTTCAAAAACAAGATGTATGGAAACTCGTATCTTGTCCCCCCAATATAAATATTGTTGGTACCAAGTGATGTGATTTGTAGATAGTGGTAAAAAGTGATTCGATTCTCGAACTTGTGAAGGATAACTTTAGACTTAAATTCAAAAAAACTCACTAATAATTATAACAATCACTGACAAAGTTGGTATCAATATTAAAAGAACACTGAGGCTAAGATTCCACTATTTTCCAAATTCAAAGTGATTTAATCCAATATTTATATTCATGTAATTTTCTTGTTCAATATGATTATTACTATTGCAACAAGTAGATTTTCAAAAGCAATAATTGTAAATACCAAGCATGAAGCATCAAGAGTCTATAAACTAAGCATACTCCATCAAAATAGATCACAATCACTTAAATAAAAATCATATTCAATTATAATCCAAGGAAAATAATCATAATAATAATTGCAATAAATTAAATTAAATAGATTATACCGCTTTTTGTTGGAAAAATAGCTTCCTCTATCGCCTCAACAATGGGGTTTAGCTCCTCATATCAAAAGGTTCAAAATAATAAATCATGGCTCAAAAGGTGGTTTTATTGAAGAGAATATATAAAACAGCAGATCTGCAACGGTGTATAGATGTTACAAAAGTCACCGTTACAGTTGGTGTTGCAATACTGAAGATATACGTTACTAATCAACTGTTACAGGATCAGAAATTTAAGACCCTAGAATACGACTGTCCTGCACAGCTTAATGTTCTTCAGCTGTTAAATAACGACACTATTCTGCGACTGTTTCCCGTGCGTCAATGTTCTTCGTGTTCTTGAGCTGTGCAGCATCAGCAGCAGCAGAAACAGAATTTGGTAAAACTCTGATTTCTTCTTCTCTGGCTCTCCTTAGGTCCCCAAACTCTCGACAACCCTTCTATATGACCCAAACAATCTATTTATATCAAAAATACCGATTAAATTTCTCCCAAATCTTCCAAAATTTCTTTCCTTCTCTTCACGGCAAAGTTGCGGCAATTTCTTGTTTTAGAATTTCTACGCGTTTCTGAGCTTTCCTTTTTATTCTAAACTCTTCCTTATATAGATACAAATATTTGGGAAGGTTTACATCACTTTAATCTCTCTAAAATTCCCTAAACCAGGTCACACACGTGACTTTCCATATTTTCTTTTGTGATAAAAATCCGTCGATTGAGCTCAGTCTAATCGATTTCAACACCCATATCAGATTCCTAGACCCATAGGGAGTATATCCTATGAAATCATAGGTTTTATCGACCTCAACTCCTTCAAATCAAGAACCCTAAATCTGCCAGAACTGTCAAGATATTTCCCGCCTTTTGAATTTCAAATGTAGAAGATGGTCGCCCCCTATCCAGAGTAGGGGTGCGATTAGCAGCTGCCCGGAAATGGGACGCCCCTTAGTAATTATGTTAAACCTTATCCAAAGTGAGGGTCCGAATAGCAAATGTCCTCCCATGAACGCAAAAAACACTTTTCGAGCCAATTTCGAAGCAAAATCTTATTTTTCCAAAAACACCTACAAAGACATAAAAAGCCAAAATAAATACAAAATCGAGCACTACAATATATACAATTGAGATTATATCATACACAAAAATGTGTCTATCAAATACCCCCAAACATATTATTTTCTAGTCCTCGAGCAAAAATAAAATAGAAATAAAATCCTAACTCATTGTCGCAGGCATCGTCGATTGCATTTAGCGTATGCAATAAGCCTTTAAACCCCTAGGTGACTCTAGTGGCGGAGTGTTGTCTCCGGAGGGCTTACCATAGGTATACCCACAAAACCTTTATACTCCAGACCCTAGATATCTACACAGAACCTTGGAAGGAACTAAAGAATCTCCTTGGTTGGCATACTTATTGACTACAGGAGGAAGTACCCTGATGCGAAATTCCAATTGTTGTACACGAGTTCGCACTCAAGCATACTAAAATTCATATGAAGTGACAGAGCTCTACTCAGATAGTCGCACTATGGACATCAATATCCGGAGTCAAAACTAATCACATGGATAGATCAAGAAGATGGATATAGAAAAACATAGATGGTTTTGATGTTTACTAGGTGAACGGTGTTTCTCATATCTGTCTGAAGGCCTCCGCCAAAATGAACCTATCCTAATGGACTGAGATACTAGTCTGACTAATATCAACACAATGGCATATACAAGGGTACCAGTGGTCGACTTTATTGAATTTATTCCAGTTGGTCTGATGGTCTGGTCTCAATTTCTCTTTTTTTTTTTTTGTATTTTTTTTTTGTATCTCAATCACTCTAATTCACCCTAGCATTTGTAACAACTTGAATCGTGAGACCCACCTAATCACTTATAGAAATATAGTTTAAAAACAAAACAAAATAAAAACAGAAGTGAAAAAGACTCAACGAGATATGGTGAAACTATCATGTTATTTCTAACACCTGAGCTTTGTGCTTTTATGAATAGACTCTTTAGATGTTTCCATCTAGTCAGATTGGTTCCTCAACTCCTACAACCAAAATGCTTCCATCCACTTAGATTGGTTGGTGCCATCCTTAATAGGGATAAATTTCTAGGCTCTGGAGTTTATTTATTGCAACGAAAAGGTAACAAAAAGTTCTACCCCACCCCCAAACTTAAATCTAACATTGTCCTCAATGTTTCTAATTAAAGAACAATACCAAAAATATAAGTAACATGAGGAAATAGTAAAGAGAGAAGTCAGAAAGATAGTACCTGGGTGAAGTGTAACCAAAAACCTACAAAAATATTATACAACATACAAAATCGCCTCGATGGTCAATCAAGGTAAACAGGGTCCTCCACAGGAACCTCCTCAACATCACTTGTAGGAAAAGGCTCTAAAAAGGGCTTCAATCGCTGACCGTTAACCTTCGAAGAACTACTACCATCTGGTCTCTCAATCTCAACAACGCCATGAGGAAAAACAGTACGGACCACAAAAGGACCGGTCCACCGAGAGCGCAACTTCCCAGGGAATAGATGCAAACGAGTGTCATACAGAAGAACTTTTTGACCTGGAGACAATGACTTTCATAAAATATTCCTATAATGCACAAGTTTCATTTTGTTCTTATACTCCTTAGCACTATCGTATGCATCTCTACGAATATCGTCCAACTCATTGAGCTGGAGCTTTCTTTGAGCTCCTTCCTTGTCAAGTGAAAAGTTTAAGTTCTTAATAGCCCAATAGGCTCGATGCTCTAACTCAACAGGCAGGTGACATGCCTTGCCAAACACTAAACGACAAGGTGACATCCAATGGGTGTCTTAAGCGCAGTACGGTAAGCCCATAAGGTATCAGTAAGACTCGACGACCAGTATTTCCTATTTGGATTAACTGTTTTCTCTAGAATACGTTTAATTTCCCTATTGAAAACCTCTACCTGACCACTAGTCTGAGGATGATATGGGGTTGCTACTTTATGGGTAATACCGTATTGTTTCATTAAAAAAGCAAACGGTCTATTACAAAAGTGTGAACCTCCATCACTAATTATAGCTCGCGGCGTACCAAAACGTGTAAGTATATTCTCTTTTATAAACTGGACTACGACCCTATGGTCATTCGTTTTACACGGAACCGCCTCAACCCACTTAGACACATAGTCTACAGCGACAAGTATGTAAAGATAACCAAACGAAATAGAAAATGGACCCATAAAATCAATGCCCCACACATCAAAGACCTCAATAACTAAAATAGGGTTCAAAGGCATCATATTTCTACCGGAAATGGTTCCTAACTTTTGGCAACGCTCACAAGAAACACAATGACTATGAGAATCTTTAAACAACGAAGGCCAGTAAAATCCACACTGCAAAATCTTAGCATCAGTATTCTTAGCACTAAAATGACCCCCACATGCATGTTCATGACAAAAGGAGATAATACTAGACTGGTCACTCTCAGATACACATCTCCTAATAGTCTACTTAAACAGATAAGGATCATCCCAAAAGAAATGCTTAACCTCGGCTAAAAACCTAGAACGATCTTGTTTACCCCAATGTTGAGGGGTTCGACCAGTAACAAGATAATTCACTATATTTGCATACCAAGGTGATTGGGAAACAGAGAACAATTGTTCATCAGGAAAGCTATCCCTTATAGGAAGGGAATCACTAGGGGAACTAACAACTAGCCTATAAAAGTGATCTGCTACTACATTTTCTGCATCCTTTTTGTCTCTAATGTCTGGGGAAAATTCCTGTAACAATAGGATCCATCTAATCAATCTAGGTTTGGTATCCTTCTTAGATAAAAGGTATTTTAAAGCAGCATGATCTGCATAGATTATGATCTTAGAACCTAATAGGTAGGACCTAAACTTATCCAAGGCAAACACGATGGCTAAAAGTTCCTTCTCGGTAGTTGTGTATTTTGTTTGGGCATCATTCAGAGTTTTGCTAGCATAATAAATCACATGAAGTAATTTGTTTTCTCGTTGTCCTAAAACGACGCCTATAGCATAATCTGAAGAATCACACATAATCACAAAGGGTACGTTCCAGTTAGGTGCCTGGACTATCGGGGCAGTAGTGAGTAAAGTCTTAAGATTCTCAAAAGCCTCTAAACAAGCATCATCAAAGACAAACTTAACATCTTTAGCAAGCAAATTGCAAAGAGGTCTAGAAATCAAGCTAAAATCCTTAATGAATCGACAGTAAAAACCTGCATGCCCTAGGAATGACCTGATATCTTTTACGGTTTTTGGGACCTGTAAAGTCTTAATAAGGTCAACTTTGGCTTTGTCTACCTCTATACCCTTTGAAGAGACGATGTGCCCTAACATAATTCTTGATTTAACCATGAAATGGCATTTTTTCCAATTACACACTAATTTTTTTCCTTACACCTAGTCAACACTAATGTCAAATGATGCAAGCAATCATCGAAAGATGAACCAAACACTGAAAAATCATCCATAAAGACCTCCAAGAACTGTTCTACCATATCAGAAAATATGATCATCATACAACGCTGAAAAGTTGCAGGGGCATTACATAGCCCGAAAGGCATGCGTCTATACGCAAAGGTACCAAAGGGACATGTAAAAGTGGTTTTCTCTTGGTCTTCTGGGGCAATAACGATCTGATTATAACCGGAGTAGCCATCTAAGAAGCAATAGTGACTATGTCCAGCTAATCGCTCTAGCATTTGGTCGATAAAAGGAAGGGGAAAGTGATCCTTCCTTGTGACCTTGTTCAATTTCCTATAGTCAATACACATACGCCATCCCGTGGTCACTCGGGTTGGGATTAATTCATTATTATCATTCTGGACTACAGTGATACCTGATTTCTTGGGGACAACCTGAATAGGGCTGGCCCACTTACTGTCTGAAATTGGGTAAATAATACCCGCATCTAACAACTTAAGCACCTCTTTTCGAACTACCTCTTTCATGTTAGGGCTCCCTAGAAGGTTTGGAGTCTTCCTCTAAATGAATCTGATGCATACACACAGTAGGACTTATAACCTTAATGTCTGCTATAGTCCACCCTAAAGCTTCCTTATTGTCTTGAAGTACATTTACTAGCCTACTTTCCTGATCACTATCCAAATCGGAAGCTACAATCACAGGTAAAGTCTCAGATGGGCCTAAAAACACATACTTTAGAGTATCGGGTAGTGGTTTAAGGTCCAACTTTGGGGGCTCTTCTAAAGAAGGAATTAGGGTAATCTTAGAAACTGGTAACGGTTCGAACCTAGCTTTCCATCTATCAGTGTCTAACACATGGGTAGAATCTAATAGAGCATTCACCTGTTCAATAGTGCTATCGTCGTCAAAATTTAAACCAAAATGGGATGGACAACTTTCTAATGGGTCTTCAGACAAGATGTTTGGTAATGACTCTTTAACTAAGGCTTCTATCATGTTCACCTCCTCAACACATGTGTCATCTAGCTCATGAGGTGTCTTACTGACATTAAAAATGTTCATCTCCATAGTTATATTACAAAAAGATAAACTCATCACACCATTTCGACAGTTAATGATCGCATTAGACGTAGCTAAAAATGGGCGACCTAAAATCACAGGTATCTGGTTCTCTGGGTCAGGGACATGTTGGGTATCTAGGACCACGAAATCAACTGGATAAATAAACTTGTAGACCTCAATAAGAACATCCTCTATAACACCTTGAGGGATTTTAACAGACCTATCAGCTAACTGCAGTGTCATCCGAATAGGTTTCATTTCACCAAGTCCTAGCTGTAAGTATACATGGAATGGCATTAAGTTCACACTGGCTCCTAAGTCAAGTAAAGCTTTTTCTACCCGGAAGTTACCTATTGTGCAAGCAATGGTAGGAGAACCTGGGTCTCTGTACTTTAGAGTTATGGTGTTCTGAATGATTGAACTTACGTGACTAGCTAAAAAGGCTTTCTTATGGACGCTAAGTTTTCTCTTTCGCGTACACATATCCTTAAGGAACTTGGCATAAGCAGGAATTTTCCTAATTGCATCTAATAAGGGAAGGTTTATGGTAACTTGCTTAAAAACCTCCACTATGTCATTAAAGTTCGATTCCTTCTTTGTTGGTACTAATAGCTGAGGAAATGGGGCTCTAGGCATAAAATCAGACCTTTCAGGAACCGAATTCACATCATCAGAAACTTTATCAGTCTCTTCAGCTACTGGTCCTGAGAGGTGAGATCCTGAGGGGTGAACTACAGTATGTTCACTGTCGGGCATGGTTACCTTATTGTCTACAACTCTACTACTTCTAAGGGTTCTAACAACATTCAATTGATTCGATGGTTTTGCACCTAATTCATGAACTCCTCTAGGGTTGGGTTGTGTTTGACTAGGAAACTTACCTTTTTCTCTCAAAGAATCACTTATCAGACCAACGTAGGTTTTTAACTCGGAAATAGCCTGACTATTTTCTTGTCCTATCGTGTTACTAGCTTGTAGACTCTGAAATTTAGGATCTTCTTATCTGACTGATTCTGAAACTGAGCTAGTCCTGAAGGATTCTTAGTATAGCCAAAACCTGGGGGAGCATTAGAATTACTAAACTGACCTTGACTTTGGCCCTTAGACCATGAAAGGTTCGGATGGTTTCTCCAACCAGGATTATAGGTTTCTGAATATGGGTCAATCTTTTGACGGTTATCAAATATACTGTTATTATAAAGAGCATTGGCCTGCTCTTCAATAGTCCGGCCTTCCCAAAAAGGCTCCACTCTACCACTAGTTTGGTTTGCTGGGTTTTTTCGGCGATTTCATTAAAAAATTCCATCGTCGCATCAACAGTTTGGTTTTCAAATCCACCAGTGCATAGAGACTCAACCATGGTCGTTGTGGAATAATCTAAACCCTCATAAAGGATCTGAACTAGCCTAACCTTTTCTAAACCATGATGTGGACACTGGGATAATAAATCATTGAACCTTTCCAAATACCTATATAAAGATTCTCCCTCTTGTTGTGAAAATGTGCATATTTGCGTCCTAATAGACGATGTTTTGTGCCTAGGGAAAAACTTATTGAAAAAGGAAGATGTAAGTTGTTCATATGTCTCAATTGACTCGGAGTCCAAACTATACAGCCACGACTTGGCCTTATCTTTCAGGTAAAATGGGAATAACCTAAGTTTAAAAGCATCATCATCCAAGCCTCTAATTCTTAGAGTACTACAAATTTCCTCAAAATCCCTAACATGGTAATAAGGGTTTTCATTTTCTTTCCCTAAAAAGATTGGGAGCATCTGTAAGGTCCCAGGTTTCAGTTCATAGGGTGCCTCCGTTTCAGCTAACTTAATACACGAAGGACGAGTAGTCCTAGTTGGATTCAACAAAGCTTTCAAAGTTGCCATTTCTGGCGCTATCGGAGCAACAGGGATTCTCTCCTCAGTCAAAGGACGTCCAAAAACAGATTCTTCAAAAGTCGGACTTTCTAGATTAAGGTAATCGAGACGCTTCAAACTACTAGGTTTCTCTTTAACAAATCTACCTAGTGCGTCTCTTTTACGTTCAGGCATACAATAGAATTTTCTAAATTGGAAGGGTAAGCAAACACAGATCAAGGCCGACTCAACCAAATCAAACCTATTGATTTCTAGCAAACAAAAGCATGATGGCTCCACTTAGATTGTTTCTAGACCAGCTTATAATCCTTCGAACGGGAATTCGTTACAATTTAAGCAAACCCCTCTGGAATCAATCCTAGTTAACGTAAGTTGAATAGAGGCGAGGGAAGATCGTGGAGCTTTGATACCCAAGGCCTCACCGGTATTACAAGGCGGCGCAGTCACGCATTCAACTTACAGAAACCGTCAAGAACTTCGAAGTATGCTTAAAAGAGTAACCAATGTTTTTCGAATGACTTTCCTGTTAAGCTCGTTATCCTATCGGTCTCGTTCTAGTCAAAATTTTAGACTTAGTTTCGCGTAGGTTACGTGTTCCTAAAGCGGGCAAGAAGAGAACGGTGATGAAATCCGAGCCCTTATCTTATATTGTCAGGCCTTGCCCTTTACTAGAAAAATAAATGTCCGTATTCAGTCCTCAACATATATGCATACGAAGGAGTCCAGTAACTCGCTGACAGGGGATTCGCGAGTGTCTAGAATCTTACCTCCCGTTCCAGACGAGGGATGAATCGGTTGTAGTCGACTCGGGCCACTGACTCCGATGTCTAGTGTACAAACCCAAGGTGCAGAGACAATATCGTAATTGTCCTACTTCTCTGCAAACAGTTTATATTTAAAGTACCCTTCCGTAGGGTAATAAAAAAAGATAATGTCCCAAAGTCCAAAAGTCCAAAAGTCCAAAAAAAAAATAAAGAAAAATTACAAAAATAATAAACCCTAATACAGTTTTTTTTTTTTTAAAGAAAATAAACAAACCCTAAACTAAAATTGTCTAAAATAAATTGTCTTCTTTTCTGTTCTTTTTGCTTTAATCTTTAGCTCCAAGTCTTTATGAAATCACCAAACTCTTTGGCTCAATTTTCTTTATGATCCAGAACCTGTTGACACAAGATAAATACCCAAAAACATAAAAAAAACATAAAAAAAATACAAAAAAAATAAAAAAAAATCTAAAACCCTAAAAACAAGTCCGCGTCGGCGGCGCAAAAAATTGATGTGATTTGTAGATAGTGGTAATAAGTGATTCGATTCTCGAACTTGTGAAGGATAACTTTAGACTTAAATTCAAACTAAATAGAAAACTCACTTATAATTATAACAATCACTGATAAAGTTGGTATCAATATTAAAAGAACACTGAGGCTAAGATTCCACTATTTTCCAAATTCAAAGTGATTTAATCCAATATTTATATTCATGCAATTTTCTTGTTCAATTTGATTCTTACTATTGCAACAAGTAGATTTTCAAAAGCAATAATTGTAAATACCAAGCACGAAGCATCAAGAGTCTATAAACTAAGCATACTCCATCAAAATACTTCACAATCACTCAAATAAAAATCATATTCAATAATAATCCAAGGCAAATAATCATAATAATAATTGCAATAAATTAAATAGATTGTACCGCTTTTTGTTGGAAAAATAGCTTCCTCTATAGCCTCAGCAATGGGGTTTAGCTCCTCATATCAAAAACAGGTTCAAAATAATAAATCATGGCTCAAAAGGTGGTTTTATTGAAGAGAATATATAAAACAACAGATCTGCAACGGTGTATAGATGTTACAGAAGTCACTGTTACAGTTGGTGTTGCAATACTGAAGATATACGTTACTAATCAACTGTTGCAGGATCAGAAATTTAAGACCCTATAATACGACTGTCCTGCACAGCTTGTTCTTCAGCTGTTAAACAACGACACTATTCTGCGACTGTTTCCCGTGCGTCTATGTTCTTCGCGTTCTTGAGCTGTGCAGCAACAGCAGAAACAAAGTTTGGTAAAACTCCGATTTCTTCTTCTCTGGCTCTCCTTAGGTCCCCAAACTCTCGACACCCCTTCTATATGACCCAAACAATGTATTTATATCAAATATACCGATTAAATCTCTCCCAAATCTTCCAAAATCTCTTTCCTTCTCTTCACGGCAAAGTTGCGGCAATTTCTTGTTTTAGAATTTCTACGCGTTTCTGAGCTTTCCTTTTTATTCTAAACTCTTCATTATATAGATACAAATCTTTGGGAAGGTTTACAACACTTTAATCTCTCTAAAATTCCCTAAAACAGGTCACACACGTGACTTTCCATATTTTCTGTTGTGATAAAAATCCGTCGATTGAGCCAAGTCTAATCGATTTCAACACCCATATAAGATTCCTAGACCCATAAGGAGTCTATCCTATTAAAAATCAGAGGTTTAATCGACCTCAAACTCCTTCAAATCAAGAACCCTAAATCTACCACAACTGTCAAGATATTTCCCGCCTTTTGAATTTCAAATGTAGAAGATGGTCGCCCCCTATCCAGAATAGGGGTGCGATTAGCAGCTGCCTGGAAATGGGATGCCCCTTAGTAATTAGGTTACCCCTTATCCAAAGTGAGGGTCCGAATAGCAAATGTCCTCCCATGAACGCAAAAAACACTTTTCGAGCCAATTTCGCCGCAAAATCTTATTTTTCCAAAAACACCTACAAAGACATAAAAAGCTAAAATAAATACAAAATCGAGCACTACAATATATACAATTGAGATTATATCATACACAAAAATGTGTCCATCACCAAGTGGATATTTAAGAACAAGTCTAATGAATTTGGCACCATTGTCAGAAACAAAGCTAGACTTGTCGCTCAGGGTTTATTCACAGATTGAAGGAATCGACTTTGACGGAACCTTTGCTCCTGTGGCACGCCTTGAGTCCATTATCTCATGCTTGTTTGCTTAAGGTTAAGCTGTTTCAGATGGACATTAAATCTTCCTTCCTAAATGGAAACTTAAAGTAAGATTTTATGTGCTCAACCTAAAGGATTTGAAAACCCTGATTTCCATGATCATGTCCTTAAACTCAATAAGGCATTATACGGGTTAAAACAAGCACCTCGTGCCTGCTTTGAAAAACTAACTACTTATCTTCTTAGGAAAGGTTTTTCAAGAGATGAAGCTGATAAAACTTTGTTTACAAAATGGAGTGGAAAAGACGTTGTTATTGCTCAAGTTGATGTAGATTATATCATCTATGGATCAACATCGGAGAAACTTGCAAAAGATTTTCAAGTTTCTCTTGGTAAGGAGTTTGAGATGAGCGATGTTGGTGAATTAAAATTCTTTTTGGGTTTACAAATTCAACAACACAAGGATGTAATTTACTTATCTCAAGAAAAATATGCAAAAAATATTATTTCAAGATTTGGTCTTGATAAGTCAACTCCAAAACTCACTCCTATGCCTACCACCGGTAAACTACATAGAGATGAGAAAGGTGTAAATGTGGATCTGTTTGAGGGTGAAAACAGTTTCTGCTGGTTTCGATAATTTCGTGTGATGTGGGTGAGAAATAAATCTAAACCCTAAACGATGTACTGCAAGGGAGTACTTTAGATTCGAGAGATCAATCTTTAGAAGTCCGGCCTAAACCAAGAAATGGACATTCCATACTTGCTTCGGTCACAAAGTGGAGGAGAAGGGTTGGTTTTGGGGAGGGAAGCGAAGAGAGTGTTGAGACCAGAATAGTTGATTCTGGAAGAGTAGTTGTTTTGTGACTTGTATCAGAAAGTGGGAAGCTAACAGATGGGAAAGCCAGCAAACGTTTTATGAATGTTGTATCCTCCTGACCAGAACTTGTTGTTTGGTGGAAATAGGTAATGCCTGTTTATACAACTCGAAGTGAAACGTACCCTGGTCTCATTAAGAAATGTAAAATGGGTGAGTAAATGGTAGGAGGTGGTAACTGGTAATGCTTGGAATTGATATTCCATAAAAGAAAGCGTTTCACCATTACTCCCTGTATTTACTAACCGCCTCATCCTTATGACACTTTCTAATAACGAGCGTAGTGTACGTCGCACGCTGTAAACCTCCAAACCAATACCCAATGAGCATCCCCCAGTTTGTGACATGTGTTGATATCTCGAGTTTTTTCGTGGAAAACATGTAGCATGTCGTTGTTGTCTGTCAATTTGAGCTTGGGAGACTTGTCGGCTCGGTGGTGACCTTCAACGGTCGAGATTTTGCATCTTAAGAGAAAGGTAGCCGTTGATTATTGTAGCCAGTGGCATGAAAGTATGATCAGTATGGCTTTAATATGGCCCAGTTTAGGCGCGACCAAAAGTTAGGGTTTCGGCTTTGTTTAGGGGCGACCAAACTAGGGCCAAAGGTTGCCATGCGTTAGCTGGTAACCTTGGACGGCTAAGATCTGCATCTTAGATGAAAAAGTGGCCGTCGATTGTTGCAGGCCTTCGTTTTGGTAGTCGCGTAGGGAAGGCCGGCATGGTATGGCGCGGCAAGGTGGTTGGCATTCCATTGGCACATGTGGCATGGCATGCCTTGGCGCGGTTTGGCGTGGTCAAAACTAGTATTTTGGGCCAAAGGTTACCATGCGTTGTTTGGTGACCTTGGACGGCTAGAATTTGCATCTAGGATGGAAGGGTGGCCGTTGATCGTAGCACGCCTTCGTTTTGGTAGCCGCATGGGGAAGGTCGGCATGGTATGGCGCGACAAGGTGGTTGGCATGCCATTGGCACATGTGACATGGCATGCCTTGGCGCGGTTTGGCGTGGCCAAAACTAGGGTTTTAGGCCAAAGGTTACCATGCGTTGTTTGGCGACCTTGGACGGCTAAGATTTGCCTCTAGGATGGAAGGGTGGTCGTTGATCATCGCACGACTTCGTTTTGGTAGTCGTATAGGGAAGGATGGCATGGTGTGGCGCGGAAAGGTGGTTGGCATGCCATTGGCACATGTGGCATGACATTCCTTGGCGCGGTTTGGCGTGGCCAAAACTAGGGTTTTGGGCCAAAGGTTACCATGCGTTGTTTGGCGACCTTGGACGGCTAGGATTTGCATCCAGGATGGAAGGGTGGCCGTTGATCGTCGCACACCTTCGTTTTGGTAGCCGCATGGGGAAGGCCGACATGGTATGCGCGGCAAGGTGGTTGGCATGCCATTGGCACATGTGGCATGGCATGCCTTGGCGCGGTTTGGCGTGGCCAAAACTAGGGTTTTTGGCCAAAGGTTAGCATGCCTTGTTTGGCGACCTTGGACGGCTAGGATTTGCATCTAGGATGAAAGGGTGTCCATTGATCATCGAACGCCTTCGTTTTGGTAGCCGCATAGGGAAGGCCGACATGGTTGGGCCAAGGCCAATGGCGCGGATGGATTAGCATAGTGGGGATAAGGGTTTGGTACAGACGGCTTGGCATGGTGGGGCCAAGGAAAGGTGCGGTTGTCTTGGCATGGTAGGGCCAAGGGTTTGTCATGCCATTGGTGCATGGTGCGGCTAGCATGGTTGGGGCCAAGGCAAGGCGCGGTTTGCTTGGCATGGTGGGGCCAAGAGTTTGGCATGCCATTGGCGTATGGTGCGGCTAGCATGGTTGGGGCCAAGCAAAGGTGCGGTTGGCTTGGCATGGTGGGGCCAAGGGTTTGGCATGCCATTGGCGCATGGTGCGGCTAGCATGGTTGGGGCCAAGGCAAGGCGCGGTTGGCTTGGCATGGTGGGGCCAAGGGTTTGGCATGCCATTGACGCATGGTACGACTAGCATGGTTGGGGCCAAGACAAGGTGCGGTTGGCTTGGCATGGTGGGGCCAAGGCAAGGTGCGGTTTGCTTGACATGGTGCGGCTAGCATGGTCGGCATGCCTTAGCGCGGTAGACGTGGATGGCATGGTTTTCCATCGGCACAGTGGCGCGTCTGGCATGGTTGGTATGACTTGGCGAGGAGATGTGGTTGGCATGGTTTTCCATTGGCACAGTGGTGCGGCTGGATGGTTGGCATGCCTTGGCACGGTAGCATGAGAATTAGGGTTTGGTATGTACGAAGATGATGTCGGTCAATACTAAGGGTTCTGCCGTGGAACATGACACATGTATATAAAAAAAAGGTAACCTGGTAATTCTTACGTAGGTATGTTGAATGATTCAATAAATGCGCTAGTGGTTGTAGTGACGTCATGTGAGATGTAAGGTTTTATGATTTTAACCCTAAACTAAAAACCACCATCAACAGGATCAAAAACTTTATCGATCTATTATTGGAAGTCTTTTGTATCTCGCGGCCACGAGACATGACATTGCTTTTAGTGTTGGTTGATGTGCTAGGTTTCAGGCAAGTCCAAAGGAATCGCATCTTGCCGCCACAAAGAGGATCATACGTTACATCAGTCACACTAATGGGTATGGTTTTTCATACACTTTTGATACTAACACTGATCTTACTTCCTATTCAGATGCCGATTGGGTAGGGTGTGTGGAAGAAAGAAAGAGTACATCAGGGTGATTCTACTATGTAGGGATGAATCTTGTAGCTTGGCATTGCAAGAAACAAAATTCACAATCTCTTTCAACATGTGAAGCAGAATACATTGTTGTTGGGTCATGTTGTACTCAACTTCTATGGATGAAACAAATGCTTGCTGGTTATGGAATTGATTCTGTAATAATGAATATCTTTTGTGATAACTCAAGTGCGATTCGCATCACTGAGAATCCTGTTGAGCACTCAAAAACTAAGCACATAAACATCAGGTAGCATTTCATTCGAGATCTTTATGAAGACGGTATTATCACTATGGAATTTGTGCCTTCTGAAAAACAATTGGCTGATATTCTCACCAAACCATTAGACACTGCCATGTTTCAGCACTTGCGGAAGTCTATTGGTGTTTTTCTAGTTCATTAGATCCTCATAACTCTTGCCCCTGCTTTTATCTCGATCTTTTGGGCAATTGAGTTTGGAATTCCAGAATAGTGTTAAGTCTTGTTTGCATTTGTTTCTAGGATATTTGTTTCTGTCAAATATCCTAGTGTTTGTTAGAAATCCTTCTTTTCTTGTAAAATCAAGGTCGCCTTTGTTGTTCTTTCGGGAATGACATTTTATGGGGGAGAGTTCATTTTGAACTTGTGCTTAATTGCCAAATCTTTGTGGGGAGTACGAATGTGGAATATTAGGGGTTATTTTGTATCTTTATAAATTTCTTAATGAATGCATTTAGCTTCGGCTTTATGATGGCATCTAAATAAGTTGATATGGTATTCTCTTTTGGTCATGAACTATGTCTGTGAAAATTTCATGAGGATCCCACTAGTTTTCGTACCTTTGCCAATTTATATTGACAAAAAGGGGGAGAATTAATATGTAGTGTGATACTACAATTACATATGGTTTACGGATCATTATGTAAGGAGGAGTGGTTTTCATGTCGAGATGAAGTACTGACTAAGGGGGAGTGATACATATCACCATAGTATTGTTGTCAAAGTTGTGATACAATTGGACTTTGATGCTGTGTAATGATACTATGACACCATATAACAATGATTGAGAGCATTTTTTTTCTCATTGTTATCGCTACGGATCTTCAACAACTGTGATGCTGAAATTACAACCTTTAGAATCATGGAGTACTTGGAAGTGACGAAGATTTCGAGCCGCGTTGAAGATGCCAAGGAGATCAAGCATTTGGATGAGAAGCTACAGTTTCTATCTATTTTGTTATCCATACGTATTAATAGTTGCACTAAAATTGACAAAGAGGGAGATTGTTAGAGCACTGCTCGGTCGAACTCGCATGCGTTGCTATCTCAAGCATGTTTGTCAATGTTAGTGATCCAAACTATAAGTCTTTATTTCTAGCCTATTTATAGATGTCTCGGACTAGGACATATATAGTGTAGCTGAGCTTAGATTTCACAAAGTTCGTCATTTGAAGACGAAGAACTACTAAGGGGAGCTTGTGGAACTCCTTCGACAAAAGGTATGTGGAGATTTGAAATCATCTATCACTTGGAAATTCTATTTCTACTATCTCCGATATTGAGACATAAGTCGTGTTAAAATATATTTTTCTCTATACACATTTGAGATTTCGAGCTGAGTATATCTCGCTTACATATTTCTCGAAATATGTGTTGGTAAGCTTTCGCTTCGACCAAGTTCATCTTATATCATGAGAAAATTGCCGAGTAACATTTTACATGGTTTGTGTGATACAATCATTCGATATAAGCTTGGAATGTTTGGATAATGATTATTTAAATTTTTTGAAAATTGCTTTGATGCTAATAGTGTGTGAAAACGGCTATTGTTATTATAGAAGAATGTTTCAATGATTTAAATAAAGAGTTGAGAATGTAACCATGTTTGTATATAAGCATATATAGTGTGTTCGCACATTAGTGTATAAATCCATAAACTGGGAGCCAAGTGTATGCATGTGTGGGTATACGAAATTGGTGAAGGAGACGGGTTGAGTATGCGTACCCGTACGCATACTGGAGGAAGTTTTCTAACCGAAAATTTCTGTTGAGTTTGGTTTTGACAAACTCTTAACTAGTCACCTTAAGTATCCGTACTCGTACGCATACTGGCGGAAGTTTTCGAACCGAAAATTTCTGCCGAGTTTGGAAACTAAACAAACTCAAATCCGGTTTCTTAAGTACGCATACCCGTACGCATATTTAAGCTGGTTACTTTGTCAAATCGGTCAGTTCATGAACTTAAACATTTAAATCACAAGGAATAAAATATTTGAAAACCGTAGCTATAATGTTCGTGATTGATTCAAGTGAATCAAACCGATTTGGTTTCAATTGTGTTTTCTATAGCAATTGAACAACTCTTTAACTAGTTTCATTTGATTCATTTGAACTAGTTATGGTTGAGATGAATAAGGTTGATATGAGAGTAATCATATGGCTAACCTTGGTTAACTATTTATGAACCAACATGGCATACACGTTTAGGTACGATTACATAAACCTAAATGAGGGTACATTTCATTTGTGTGTAACAAGCTAAGTTCGATCTAACGGTTGAAAGATATTAGCTTGGTTGAATCAGGTTTTTTATATAACGGTGAATATTGAATGCTTTGTTACCAAGGTAACTTGGATTGCAAACCATGATTTGAAAACTATATAAAGGAGAACTCTAGCAACTGGGAAACCTAATCCCCACACCTCTTGTGTGTTACTAGTTGCATAACTAGAGTCGATTCTCCTTTAACCTTAGGTTTCTTCTCGAGACCTTGTAGGTTAACGACTTAAAGACTTCATTGGGTTGTTAGACCCCCGCATTTTCATTAAAAATGTTTGGAGAATTAAGGAAAAGAAGATTCAAAGTACTATAGGTTTTGATATTTGTCAAACACCGAAAGGAAATTGTAAGAATACTGAGATTGATTGTGACGAAGATTTAATTGTGGATGCAATAATTCTTCATGTTATCCATAGTAATGGGAGTTCTTCTTCAGGAATTAATACTTCATCTGGAAAATTTCACAGTTTACAAGATATGGATACTGAGGATTTAAATCCAATTAATGTGGGTAAAATTTTGGATGTGGCTTCAAGTAGCTCTTCAGTTCTCCAGGTTGTAAAATTTGTTGGTGAAGGTGATTTTGTTAATAAAGAAGTGATAAAGAAACTAGACAAACCTAAGCCAGTTAGAAGGGTTACAACAAGACAAAAAGAAGTTTTAAAATTAGATAATACAAAAAGAGGAGTGAGAAGTCCTACAGCTTCTCAACCTTACATCTCTAAATGAAGACAATTTTCTGGAATATCAGAGGCTTGAGAAGATATAAAGCCAAAGACAAACTCAGAAGTTAGTTAACCAGTTTAGTCCTATGTTATGTTGGGTGGCAGAACCTAAAATTAAATGGAATTCAAAAGATTGCAAACTACTGAAACCAAAGGGGATGAATCATATAGTGATACATAATTCTATCAATGAAGGTAAAGGTAATATTTGGTTGTTTTGGAGTGCTTCCATTTCTACTCCTACTATTGTTTCTATTACTAATCAAGTGGTGATAGTAAATGTGGGTGGAGTTTTAGTATCTGGAGTTCATGATGCTTTTTTATCTACTGATAGGAGAGAATTATGGGAGGAGTTAGTAAGAATAAGTGTTTGAGATTTACTTTGGCTAGTTATTGGTGATTTTAATACAATTTTTAAGTATGGATGAGAGGGAATCCAGCTTTTATTTTTACTAACAAAATAAAGCTACTGAAAGTTAAAATAAGAGAATGGAACTGGAATATCTTTGGAGATGTAAGAGTTAAACGTCAAGATGCTGAAAATGAAGTGATGAGAGTTGCTCAATTATCTGATAGAGATCCTAGTAAGATATCATTATTAAATGATTTAGTGGTTGCTACAAGGAAACAAGATATGATTACAGAACAACACAGAGCAATTCTGCAACAAAAATCAAGAGAAAAATGGATTAAAGATGGGGCTGCAAATACTAGATTTTTCCATACTTCAATAAAAATAAGATAGTTTACTGAATTGGAAGATGAAGCTGGAACTATTATAACTGATCCAAACATCATTGGAAGAAATTTGGAGAAACATTTTGAAGATAAATTTAAATATAAAAAAATTACTTTTGCATAAGGCATTTTTGAAGCCATCCCAAATGTAATAACCGAAGAAGAAAATAGAATGTTGGAAGTTGTGACATCTGATCAAGAAATTAAGGAAGTTGTTTTTGTTATGGATGCCAATAGTGCACCCGGACCTGATAGTTTCCCAGATTTTTTCTACAGATTTGCTTGGGAGATAATGAGAGAGGATGTGGTTCATGCTATACAATATTTTTGGGAAAATGGTTTTATACCAAAAGGTTTGAATTCAAACTTTCTCTGTCTTCTTCCAAAAGTTAAATGCGCAAGAAAACCTAGTCAATTTAGTCATATTGGACTAAGTAACTTCAGTTTTAAGATTTTCACAAAGATTATCATATCAAGGATGTATGGTGTAATGGATAAAGTTGTTTCAGCTCAACAAGGTGCTTTCATCAAAGAAAGAAACATTAAAGAACAAATTTTTCTTGCCTCAGAAATGATAAATGAATTGGATGTGAAAAGAAGAGGAATAAATGTAGGTTTGAAAATATACATAACTCAAGCTTATGACTCACTGAGTTGGGAGTTTCTATTTGAAGCACTAAGAAAATTTGGTTTTTCTAAAAAATGGATCAAATGGTTACATACCTTATTTTTATCTGCAAGAGTGTCCGTTCTAGTCAATGGTGGCCCTATGGGTTTCTTTCAAATAAGCAGAGGACTTAGACAGGGTGATCCCCTATCACCAATTCTGTTTGTAATAGCAGAAGACATTCTAAGCAGAAATTTAAAGAAATGGGTTCCGGAAAAGAAGATAATGCCTATGGTCAATAGAAGAGGGATTCAACCTACTCATATTCTGTTTGCAGATGATGTTTTCTTGTTCTTCAATGGGGCATAAAAGAAACATTCACTCAATACTGAAATTATTGAAAGACTATCAAGATTCATCAGGACAAGTCATTAATCAACATAAGAGTAAAGTATTTATGGGTGTTATCATTGAAAGAAGAAAACAACTGATAGAAGATAAATTTAATATGCCTTTATCAAAGTTGCCAGATAAATATTTTGGACTCATTCTTCAACCTGGTAGAGTGAGAATAAATACTGTTTGGGGGGTGGTAGAAATGCTTCAAAACAGATTATCTGATTGGATGGGGACTATATTATCATTCAAGGATAGACTGACATTGGTCAAATCAGTTCTCTGTAGTATATCTATATACAATATGTCAGTCTACAAATGGCCAGTAAAGATTGTGAAAATTTGTGAAAGAATAATAAGAAATTTCTTGTGGTCAGGTGATCCAGCAACTAGGAAGGTGGTAACTTTAAAATGGGACAAAGTGTGTGTTCCTTTGGAGGAAGGTGGATTGGGTCTAAAAATATTGGAAGTTATAGATAAATCTCTTCTTATGAAGTTGTTGTGGAAAATTTTGAACTCAGATGCTGAATGTGCCTTGTTTATGAAAGCCAAATATTTTACTACTGATGGTGTGATGATTACAAGTTATAAAAAATCTTCAATCTGGTCTGGTCTTAAATGGGTAATGGAGGAGGTTAAAAATCATACTAGGTGGATGGTTGGTTCAGGTAAAAGAATATCAGTTTGGCGGGATGTGTGGATAAAGGATAAACCTTTATGTCATCTGTTTCCAGATGATGCATATATAGAATCTACTAATGCTATGATGGTTTCAGATCTTATAGTAAATGGTAATTGGGTTATTTCACAGAGAATTTTACAATACTTTATGTTAAAAGAATTTCCAGTTTTATGTGCAGGTGAAGATAAAAGAATTTGGACAGCAACTCTCAATGGTGAATTTACAGTGAAATCTGCAGCTGAGTGTATTGGAATTCATTATGATCAAAAAGTATGGGCAAAAAAGGTTTGGCATCCAGTTTTATATCCAACCACTTCCAGCAATGTTTGGAAAATAGTATATGTGCTATAGATGAGAAAATGCAGGAGAAAGGTATCTATTTAGCTTCAAGGTGTTATCTGTGTGGAAATGAACCTGAAAATCTAGAACACATTCTGTGGTATTGTAACTCAGATAATCTGGAAATGGTTGGGGAGCATGTTTTTATTCTTAAATCCTCAGTCCTATGAAGATGTAATGAACTTAGCAAAGTCTAAAAGCATTGGTGCAGGAAGTATGGATTTTTTCAGCCTCAATAACAGTGATGGACCTATGGTTCTCAAAAATTAGAACTGTCTTTGAAGCAGAAAATCCTGATATAATAATTTTAAAGAGAAGAATTCTTAAATTCACTAAGGATTGTGAGTTGAGACTAAAAAGCCCAATGTGAGATTGTAGTTATGATTTCCAGGTTTTCAGAAATTTTGAACTGCAGAGAAGACCAGTGAAGATGCAGAGGATTACAGACTAAAGTTTGAACTTCCATTAACAAATCAAATACTGGTTTGATGTGATGCTGCTTCTAGGGGTAATCCAGGGGCTGCTGTTTTTTTTTTTTTGTAGAGATCATGAAGGATCCTTTCTATTTGCAGAAGCAAGAGGTTTGGGGATATAAACTAACTTCATTGCAGAGCTAACGGTAATACTAAGTGCTGCAGAACGGGTTATTCAAGAGGAGGTACAATACCTAATTATCAACTCAGATTCTAAAGCAGCAGTCAAAGATTTTATATCAGGTAATGTACCTTAGTTCATGAAGACTAGATAGATCAATATAAAAGGAAGCTCAATGAAAATATCTTTTATTCACTGTTATAGAGGAATAAATTTTACAACAGATTCTTTGGCAAAGAGAGGAGCTGGTTTGAACAGAGGGGAGATTCACCAATTTTCGACAAAGCCAGTGTTCTTAGAAGCTTTAGAATTCCCTGGAATAATATACTACAAATTTCATTGATTTTTTGGGCCTTATAGAGATGGGCCTTTTTCTGTTTATTTTTTTTTTTGTAATGGTTTGAGATATTTTGGGCTTGGTTTTGTATTCTTTCTTTTGGTATTAAGAAAATCCATTATTGATCGAGAAAAAAAAAAGTACAAGTACTTTGTACGATTATGAATCAATCCTATTTTGTTTCAATTTGTTCATATATATTTCAATGATATAGTGAAAAATTGAACAACTCTATATGAAACACAATTAGATTCATTTAATTATCTTTCATGATTGATTAATCATCATATTTGATCTAGAAGTGTTAGATGAATATGCTTAAAACAAAAGTGTTCATGTGATTAACTTCGGTTAACTGTTATTGAGCCAACTCAATATACATGTTTAGGTACGGTTACCCATATCTAAATAAAGGTATATTTCATTTGTGTGTAACAAGCTAAAACCATCTAATGGTAGAGATTAATTGCTTATTTTCTAAGCATACTTAGCTTGAATCTTAAATCGGGATTTCATCCAACGGTGAATAGTGAATGCTTTATTTTTAAGCTATCTTAGCTTTGATTATTGGCAACCCTGATTTGAAAGACTATATAATAGAGACGTCTAGCAACTGGAAAACCTAATCCCGATACTTTCATGTGTCCTAGTTGCAAACAAGAGTCGATTATTCTTTAACCTAGGTTTTCCAAAACCATTATTAGATTAACGACTTGAAGACTTCATTTGGGATTCGTGATGCCAGATCCAACTATTTTCTATGTAGTTGTGTATTCTGATCTTACTTGTTCTTTCATATTGAGTTTTATCTTCTCTAAGATTTACTCGAGATTTATCTCTGATAGGTAAGATATAAAAAGTAATCACAACAGTTCTTCGTCTCAAACTCTTGTGATTTCGCAATAACTTTTTCCGTTAATCAGTTGGGTTATTGTGAGGTGATTTATATTTCTAGGCTGCTCTTCGGGAGTATAAGACCGGATTATCAAGTGGTTTATGTTTACCTTGATTTATCAAAAGATGGAATAAAAACCGAATAAAGAATAAACATATCTGTGGGAGACAAATTTGTTTATAAGTCTTCGACTTTGAGTCGTAGCAGCTCTTAGTTGTGGGTGAGATCAGCTAATGGAATCAAGTGTGCAGAATCCGGTGTGGTTCTGGAAGAGACTGTACCTTAATCGGTGTGAGATTTGGTTAGGTCTCAACTACATTCCTGTACGAAGTTAACATGTAGTGGGCTAGTCTTTAGAGGCTTAATACCAGTGTGGGGTTGGAATAGGTCCCCGGGTTTTTCTGCATTTGTGGTTTCCTCATTAACAAAATTTCTGATGTCTGTGTTATTTTTTTTCGCATTATATTTGTTTATATAATTGAAATATCACAGGTTGTGCGTAGTTCAATCAGTTGATAAATTCGACCTTGATTGTTGGATATAACTTGATTGACACTTGGGCATTGGTCTTTGGTACCGTCCAAGTTATTTCTCATATCAATCAGGCTCACAGATTTGTATCTGTTCTATTTTTTTATTGCATTGAGAAATAGAGATAAAGCTCTTTGATATATTTCTTGATTGAGTCTTACTTTTAAGTTGGTGCTCTTGAATTATATTTGATTTTGTTTCATATAAATTTCCGAACGAATTATTGGGTGTGGTTGTTATACCCCCGCTTTTTCAATCTCTAAAAGTAACAATTACATGGTCGTATTCATCCTTATACCTTGCCGACTAGTGTTGCAATAATTAGGGTCGTCATGTTTTGCAAAGTTGAACCTTTCCGACCAATAATTTTCATAAAACTATTTCTCTGTGTACATTTTTACTATTAGTCGGCATGGTTGTTTTATATGTAACCATGACGACCTTGTTTATAAGAACTTTAATCGTTGGTGTTTGAAATTCTCGACCTTGACGACTATAGTTCAGTCGGCAGGTTATGAAATTAACACCTTGCCGACTAATCATGCATTTGTAACACCTTCCCCTGCATGCCAAAACTCATATAGTCGGCATTATTTTTTATTACCAACATGTAAGCTAATGATGATCATTATCTTCCATATCGGTCGACTTTGCCGATTTTTTTATACCGTAAGTTCTGAAAGTGTTGTTTTTTTCTGTAATTTTGAGAATGAAACCATTAAACATCTTTGCAAACTCCCTTTTAGAAGTGTTTGGCTAGTGTGGTTTCATTTCCGTTACAAAAAAAATTTTCAACAAAAAAAAAATCTCAAAATCTTCCAACATAATCCGTAAGTTTATTCTAACTAAAATATAATTTCATAACTTCTAATCATACTAACTAATCTAACTAAATTAATTCATCTAAACAAGTTTATTAGTGCTAATTAAACAAGGACAGTTTAGCCATCTTCGAAAATCTCTGGCTAAGGGGGTTTGGTACTACTTCCTAATGAACCTATTTTGTTTTATTCGGTATATCCCAATTAATCTGGATATACCCCAATCTCACGAGTATTAAAAATACTTTAGATTTTTATATAGTATATATTGTTGCATTAGTATATTTCTTTACTAGGACTTCACCCGTGCAGTTACAGGATTTTTCAGCTGATTGCTTTTATAGTTTCATGCATAGTAAGAAGGTGTTTTCTTGTTTTATGCATCAAATTTTATGTTAAGAAACTACAAATGTTTAATATGTTATTCGTTGCAAGCTCCTATTTGCTCTGAATCATATATGTATAAATTTTCTTAAAAACTAAGAAGCTAATTCACTAACTTGATGAAAAAAAAATATGATGTCTTCAGAATAAAGTGGACTTACATTCCCTTTTATCTTTCCAAATTCTGTTTGGAATGTCTAGATCACAACCGATCAAGACTTCACCCTTCTCATAATTGGGGTCTACTTACAAACTCGAATAAACATACTAAAGCAATAGCTAATCTTTTAGTAAATAAATCATTTCTCTTCGATAGCTAAACTTTTAGTAAATAAATCATTTATTTTCACCACGCACAATGGAATATATTGTTCCTATTTCTTGATTTTTTTATGTCTTTTAACCCCTTCTTTTCCTTACATCTGAAGCAAACAAACTCACAATTAGTAAATGATAAATACAATGACTGGCTTATTAAAGCCGACAATGCATAAAGGCAAAAACATAAAATCAAAGAATGCCAAAAATATAAGTAAATAATCTTATCCATATTAACGTTTTGATGTTTGCCAGGATGATCCAATATCTTTTTATGTACTACGGTATTATAGAAAGGATACCTTCAAAACTAATCTAAAATAGAAAAAAAGAAAA